>NC_046160.1:68488962-68776462 GCF_011064425.1 Rattus rattus
TTAAAATAAAGCAGTTAAACATCTGTTAGACATACAAGGGAAGACAGACTCACACAAAGCTCATTTTCTTAATTTCTCATTGCCATAGCTGAGTAACGAAAGAGGCTTTGAGAATGTAGAACTGGGAGTCATGGGGAAAAAGAAGAAAGTCCCAAGGAGGGTCATCCACTTCGTCAGCGGAGAGACCATGGAGGAGTACAGCACCGACGAGGATGAGGTCGATGGCCTGGACAAGAAAGACGTGCTGCCCACTGTCGACCCGGTATGTTTGACACTGATGGCTGGGCCTGCTTAGGTTTGCTCCTTGAACACTGAATGGAAGGAACTGTTTGAAGTTTAAACCAACTACCATCCATTATGATCTGGAAGAAAACATTATTTTTACACAATGCGTGTGGAAATATTTCCAACATTTCAGCAGCCTGAACCAGTTCTGCTCCTTTGTACTGTGACTTTATGTGTGGCTCTAGTAAATCCATATTCCAATCTGTCCCTTTCAGTTCACAGACTGAGTGTTCTTCGAGGTAGCAAAGTCCATTGATCCCGTGTTTACAGTGGGTACCTCTGAGAGGCTCTGGGTAGGTGCTGGTCATGGGGCAGTGGCTTGCATAAACTATATGGGGATATAGTCCATGAACAAATAAATGTCCTATAATTAAGAAGTGCTATAAATAAAACCAGAAACAGATTAGAGAATTTAAAAATTATTTTTAATTTAAGATGTTAATTTTTATAAGGTTTAGATGAGTAAATTTTTAGCTATTGAAAAAAGAAATTCACGCTTGCCTAGGAAGCGCAAGGCCCTGGGTTTGGTCCCCAGCCCCGAAAAAAAGAAAAGAAAAAAAAAAAAAGAAATTCAAAAAAATAAAAAAGAAAGAAATTCTATGTGGGGCTCAGTGACTTACGCCTTTTATCCCAGCACTCAAGAGGCAGAAATCGATGAATCTCTGTGAGTTGAAGCCAACTTGGTCTACAAGGCAAGTTCCAGGACAGCCAGGGCTGTTCCATAGAGAAACCGAGTCTCAGAACTGCGCCAGCCTCTAAAAAATAAAAGCTATTGCACATTCTGTAGTACAGAAATATTCAAAGTACAGTGTACTCACAGTGGGCAGACATGTTGACTATTAGAGGTAATTCATAAAGTAGAAGGGTTGTTTGGATAGATATTTTTCTCTTAAAGTACTCTGAAGGGATTAGTTAGAGCTGTCTTTGGAATGTTTGTATGCAGGCTGGAGAGATGGCTCAGTGGTTAAGAGCACCGTCTGCTCTTCCAAAGGTCCTGGGCTCAATTCCCAGCACCCACACGGTAGCTCACAACTGCCTGCAACTCCAGTTCCAGAGGATCTGACACCTTCACACCGATGCCCATAAAATAAAGTTAAATAAATCATTTTAAAGATGTTTCCATGTTTTTAAATCATTTTCAACTGCTGTGGCAAGAGGTGGAGGCAGGAGGATCAGGAGTTCAAGGCCAGCCTTAGCTATGCAGCAAGTTTGAGACTGGTCTGGACTACATGAGACTCTGTCTCAAAGGAAAAAGAAAAAAAAGAAAAAGCAAGACACCCCTGCCAAAAAAAAATTCCATCTCCTCAAAAGTTACCCAGTGTCTCCATAGAAACAAGACTGGCACACTGTCGTACAAATTCACCTGTTTGAAGTATAATTTAGCAGTAGTTAGCATATTCTCAGTAGTAGTTAGCACAGCACAGTCAGTTTTAGCACATTTATGCCATCTTGAAAAGCATTAGCTTCCCTTTCTACCCCCCATGCCCTACCTCATTCCTGGCACAGGTCTCTGTGTGTATACATAGCCTTCCCTGTTATACACAGCCTTGTCTGTCATTTGGTGTTTTCAAGGTTCACTCATGGATAGCACATGTCAGTACTTTGTTCCTTTATTACAGCTGACACTTCATGGTGTGACTGTACCACGTCTCAGCGTTCCTTCCCGTCAGTGGAACCGGCCGTTGTTTATGCTATTTGGTCATATGAATATTGCGCTGTGAATACAGGCTTTTGTGTCACTGCGTGGTTTTTGTCTTGGACATGTGGCTGGGGTGGAGTGGCTGGGGCATTTGTTAACTGTTTAAACATTCGAGGAACTCTGCCTGATCATTGTCCATTGTGGCCACGCCATTTTTTTGTTGTTTTTCACTTTTTTAAACTTTTATTTTCATGTGTGTGGGTGTTATGTCAGGCAGTAGCTATGTATGCAATACCTGTGTCCCCTGAGTGCTAGGATTTGGGGTGTGTGCCACCACACCCAGCTTGTGTTAATTCTCAGGTTTATTTCTTTTAAGTTTTATAGTATCAGACTGGGTGTGGAAAGTACCAAGTTCACGACTAGCCTAGGCACCATAGTGAGTTTCAGGCCAGGCTAGCTTCATAATGAGGCCTTATGGGTATAGTTTGTACATTCAGGTCTTTGGTACTGGTTTTGTGTTTTAGACAACCTATAGCCAAGGCTTGTTCAGAATTCAAGGTGATCTTCCTGCTTCAGCCTCTTGAATGCTGAGATTACAGATGTGCTCATAGACACCATCAGCTACTTTCGTTTTGAGTTAGTTTTGTATACGATATGAGTAAGGGTCAGACAAGATACTTGGCCATGTAATTTTCCAGACTTCACAGTGTAATTTGAAAACTCTTTTTGAGTGTGTCTTAGTTACCATTCTGTTGCTGTGGAGAGACACCAGGACCAAGGCAACTCTTAGGAAACATTTGCGGGCTTGTCTGTAGTTTCAGAGGTTCAGTTCATTGTCATCACAGTGGGGAGCATGGTGGCACAGAGGCAGACATGGTGCTGGAGACTTGGCTGAGAGCTGCATCCTGATCCGATGGCAGGAAGAGGGGAGGATGGGAACACAGACTCTGAGCTTTCGAAGCCTCAAAGCCTACCCCACAATGACACACTTCCTCCAACAAGGCCACACCTTCTAATCCTTTCAAATAGTTCCACTCCCTAGTGACCCTGCATTCAAATCTATGAGCCTGCGGGGGCCATCCCTATTCAAACTACATAAATGGTCTTGCTGCCCTGTCTTGTTAAAACCTGTGACTACTGAATGTGGTTTTGTTCTGGACTTAAGGCCTCCATCCGATCTATGAATCCCAGCTTGTGTCTGGAGCTGGAGTGCAGGTGCACTCCCTCCCCTGTGCTGCGTTCCCTCTCCTGTGCCTGGTATAGATTTTGAAGCTGAAAAATGTTTGAGTACTGGGCTTGTTCAATCTTTTCAAGATTGCCTGGCTGTTCTAGGTCCCTTAAAGTACTGTGTAAGTTTTAGAATTAGTTTGCCAATTTCTGAAGAGAAGGAAATGGGGATCTTATTAGATTATAGGTCTCTTTAGGGCAGAGGCTCTCAACCTGTTGGTTGCAACCTCCAAGGGATCACACAGCAGACGTCCTGCATATCAGATATTTACAATAACAGCAGCAAAATTACAGTTACGAGGCGGCAATGAAATAATGTTATGGTCGGGGTCACCACAACATGAGGAACTGTATTAAAGGGTTGCGACATTAGGAAAGTTAAGAACCCCTGGTTTAGGGAGTACAGCCGTATTATTAACCAGAGTCGTTTGAAAATCAAAGGTCTCGAGAAGGAAGCTGGAGACACATTGTTGAAGGAACAGAAAAATGTGTGGCTTTACTTGTAAACTCAAAGAGCCACAGCATAGACCCAAATATGTGCTTCTGAGATGGTGACATGACTCTGGAGAGACTTAAGCCACCTGTGGTTTGGCTTAGCAACAACTGTGTCCAAGTAACAGGCTGGATGAGTTTCTTCTGTGCAGCTGTGGGGTGATGACAGGTGCTGTCTCTCTCCTCAGCCAGAGCAGGGCTGATAGTCCTTGCTTCAGTGTTGGCTCTTACTGTCTCGAGAAACAACTTCGAACTGTCCAGTGAGAATATCTGTGTTTTCCTTTGTCTGTGTAGGTGTGTGCATGCTCACATGTATGCTGGTGTACCCGTGCATGGACGTGTGGAAGCCAAATCTCTTTGCCTTGTTTGACAAAGATTTTTTTGCCTTGTTTGACAAAGATTTTTTTTTTTTTTTTTTTTTGGTTCTTTTTTTTTTTTGAGCTGGGGACCCAACCCAGGGCCTTGCGCTTCCTAGGCAAGCGCTCTACCACTGAGCTAAATCCCAACCCCTTGACAAAGATTTTTGACAGGATCTTTTCACTGGGAACTAGAGCTTGCCACTTAGGTTGGCCGTCTGGCCAGCAAGCCCCAGAGAGGCTCCAGTCCCTGCCTCTCTTGTGCTGAAATTACAAGCACACACTACATACCTGGGGTTTTATGCCTAGTTTTTTTCTAAGTAGTTTCTTATTCATACAACCCAAAACATTTTAAGAATTTCATGTTGTTATAGAAAGTGTGTCTAGCATGGTAGTACGAGTCTTTAATCCCAACTCTCAGGTCCCAGAGGTAGGGGGATCTTTGTGAATTCAAGACCAACCTGGTCTACATACATTCCAGAATATCCAGGGCTACATACAGAGATTCTATTTCAAAAACCGACCAACCAAACAACCACCAACAACAAAAAAAACAGGAAAAAATGGGCTGGGTCTTTAGTGAATATACCTTTTGAGTGTGGTGGTGCAGGCTTTTTTTTTTTTTTTTTTTTTTTTTTTTTTTTTTTTTTTTTTTTGAGCTGGGGACCGAACCCAGGGCCTTGTGCTTCCTAGGTAAGCGCTCTACCACTGAGCTAAATCCCCAGTCCCGTGGTGCAGGCTTTTAATCCTAGCACTCAGGAGGCAGAGGCAGGTGGATCTCTATGAGTTTGAGGGCAGCCTGGTTTAGAGTGAGTTCCAGGACAGCCAGAGTTACAGAGTGAGACCCTGTCTTAAAACAAACACACATACATGCATACAGAACAAACAGCTCACCCTTCCTATGTCGTTTACTTTTTACCATTGAACACTCACTGATACCCCCTTATTTCCCTTCATTTCTGTACCAGAATTTTCCTGCTGTAATGTTTGTTAGATGTATCTGCAAGGTCCTTTCTTTGTGCGTTCTCCTGGATGTTCTTATGAAGAATGAAGACAAGCAAGAGAGGAGAAAAGCTATAGGGAGTCCAGCCTGAGTTATAGTGCCCTTCTAGTGCTAACCCTGTTTTGAGTCCTTCCATGGGTAAGGATGGTAGTCCTATGGGAAAGCATGGAGGATCTTGGTGGGATCCGGATACACTTAGGCTTTTATTTGACTGGATGCCTTACATACCTACCTATCATGTAGCTAGTTCGCTCTGGTTTGAAGATACTATTAGATGAATGTTGCTAATCTGACTTCTTGTTGCAGACAAAACTTCCCTGGGGCCCCTACTTCTGGTTTTACATGCTGCGGGCCGCCACATCAACCCTCTCAGGTACCGCCCTTTGAACTGAATATTCTATCACTGCTCTAAGACATCCTGCACCCAGGAGCTTTATCAAACAAGATCTTGCCAAGAAACAGAAACAAACTAGGGAACTACCTTGTCCTCTGTAGGTAGCCAGCTAGCATTGGAAAACCAGTACTCTAGCTTGCACCAATGGTCTTCAGTTTAGTTGTTAGAAGGACACAAACTAGGGCCAGTGAGTTTGCTCACACACGCAAAGGTGCTTGCTGTCAAACTGACAACCAGATTTGACCCAAGTCCCTTAGGAAGAACTTGACTCCTCACGAGTTGGCCTCTGACCTCTACAGAACACACTGTGCTACCCTATTAGTGTAGTAATAAACAGCCCCTGGAAAATGGCACCATTCAGGAGACAGGATTGTCATGTCTTAAATGCTGTCATCACCCATTCTGTTACTGCTGAAAAGCTCATTAAGGCTCAGTGCCTATTCTAAAGCCTTGTTAGGAACCGTTCATGCGTATTTCTCTTATTGTTTCCTCCTTGCTTAGTAGCGTCTTCCCACTGTTTCCTTGTTGTGTAGTTACAGGGAAGCCTGCTTTTGTCCATGTAACTTTTCACGTTGCTGAGGACTGAACTGGTCCTGGGCATCCCAGGCAAAACCTCCTCTGTTACGTCCCTGACATATTTCACTCCTTAAATAGAAATGTTACTGATATTTGAGGGAAATGAATTATCGATTTATGTAGTTATGTTAATGTTTAGATAACAAAATTTACTGCTTCCAATTAACTAGTTGATGACTGTCACTTTTTTTTTATTAGAGCAAATCATGGCTAGTATTTGAGTGAACACTTCCTGAGCCTGTACCGTGAGCCAGACAGCTTGGTGTGACAGAAGAGCACATGCTTTACACAGATCTACATTTGAATGTTAGCTTTTTATCCACTGTGGCCACAACTAGGCCTGACCTCATTGCCTGCCAGAACCTTCTGTATCAGGTGCTGATTCTGGTGAGACAGAGCCCATGACAAAAGAACTTAAGGCTTTGTTCTGGTGCAGAGTTCAAGGGCACAGTGCATTCTGGTGAGGAAGTCATGGTGGCAAGACCAGCCCTCTTCCCAGTGATAGCTGAACAGCGATATCCTAAAGTACAGTGTATTGTCCTAAGGACTAGACCTGTACCTGAACATTGCAGTAATTAACAAGACATGTTGTAACTGTGCTGGCCATGCAGCACACATGGAGTCCCAGCACTGTGGAGGCTGGTGGAAGATCGCTGACCAAGTACTCTGAACTCCCTGCTACAGAGCGAGACACTGTTCTCAAAGCACACAGAGATAGAGATGTGAAATGCCTGGTGTCCAGGACAGAAGTGAGGAGACAGGGTGATATTGGGATTAAGGATAAAACAGTAACTCTTGTATTCTTAGTATTACATAAAATGCTCAAGAAATGTTTATGGTGTTTTTTATCTTTTAACTTTTGTATCTTTAGTGTGTGACTTTCTTGGAGAGAAGATTGCTTCAGTTTTGGGCATCAGCACCCCAAAATACCAGTATGCCATTGATGAGTATTACCGGATGAAGAAGGAGGTGTGTCTCCTCTTTTCACTTTTTTGATGGTTTGGAGACTTGAGGCCATGTGGATGGTCTAGTAGCTCGAAAGCCAGCTCCTTCATTTGTTGCAGTGCTAGACATCAAACACAGGACCTTACATGCCACACAAAGGCTCTACCACTGAAGACAGCTTAGTTTATCAAATTAACATGTTTTATGATTCTTCAAAATTCGGATTTCCTAAGGTAAATGTATAACCTATGCTAGGTTTTCTCTGCCAGTGCTAACAAGTGAAATGCCTCATGTGTATTTGATCTTTATATATCTTTTGGTATTGTCACTTTAATTTGAAAATGAAGAAACAACACCAGCCTGTGTAAGCAGTGAGGTAGTTACTAACTTCCATAAGCTCCCTGTCATGAGAAGTCCGTCTACTCTTGGACTAGTGTATAAAATTCTCAGAACAGCGCCTGGTGTGTGTTGACAAGCGCACTGTAAGCTAGAGTTTGCTCCTCTCCTTTAAGTGAATCAAGAGTAATAGTTCAGGTAAAGCTAGAATAGAGGCATGAACATAGGGTGTGTGTTAGGTAAATGGCAAACTTTGTCCTTGGAGGGCTGTATCTAGAGGTAGGCCTAGAAAGATCACCTTTTGTTGTGTGGCTTCAAACTTTTTTTTTAAAACAAAACAAAAACCAAGGAGACACTGCACTCCTTGATTAGAGCCTCTTGGTCTCATTCAGACCACTTTAGTAGCTTCTGGAGTCTTCTCCTGATCTCAGGGTGAGTCTCCTAGAGTAAACGCACTCTGTGCAGACTGCACGTATCTCGGGGGTCAAAATCCAGATGCCGCCTCAGCTGTGAACTGGAGGTCACTCTGTAGTCGCTGCTGTTCTTCTTTCTGTATCACTGTTCCTTATGTCCTCACTTCCCTACTAGATTGCAAGGTTGTCGAGGGGAGGAACTGGACGATCTATACATTGGTCAGGTGCTCAGGGGAAGACAAACCGTGCGAGACCATTTAATGAGTGAGCCAACCCACTAGCTAACTAAAGTGGCACAGTGGCCATTTTGATCTTTATTAGGCTAACTCCATCTAAGTCGCACCTAAGCGAAGTAGTGTTGGGCCATCCACCGTTAATGATTTTACTTTGAGAACAGGAAAGGGGCAGGTTTGGTTTGGTTTGGTGGTAGTGGTTCTCTCTCTCTCTCTCTCGCTCTCTCTCTCTCTCTCTGTGTGCACACATGTGCGCGCGTGTGTATGTATGGTGCATGTGGTGCGGGGATCAAACCTTACATGCATTCTAGACATGCACTTTACCTCTGAGCCACACCCCCCCCATCACTGTCTGGATTAGACATGTCACTATAGTTTGTGTGTGTGGGGGGGAGCTGCTGTTGAGAGAAAGAATATCTGTTCCTTTTGGATATACTATTTTAACTACTGCATTTCATCCTTTTAGGAAGAGGAGGAAGAAGAAGAAAACAGGATGTCAGAGGAAGCAGAAAGACAATACCAACAAAACAAGCAGCAGGCTGATTCCATCGTACAGACAGATCAACCAGAGACAGTAGTGTCCAGTTCATTTGTGAACATTAATTTTGAGATGGAGGAAGACTGCGAAGCAATTAAGGAAAACAAACAACATCCCGTCTCTGTCCCACCATAGGACGAAATGACTGTACATAAAGTGTTAAACCCTAAACTCCAATCAGGAACTTTTTATGTTTTTAGTGGGACGTAAACCAACTATTTATATTTTAAATTATGAAGGGTATGAAGGGTATCTGTCTTCATTCTTATGCTGCATCTGTTACAGTCAGATCTGACGTTGGGATGTTTTTGAGTTAAACTAGTGACCCCTGCTTCCCTACCCCTGGAGCAAACCCAGGGCTTCTTTCATATACACTCAATAGCCTAGCGCTCTATCATCGGCCCAGTGCGTTGTGTTTTAAGACCACCTTTTATAAAACACAGGATGTTTAGCCAAGCATGGTGACACAGCCTTTAGCCCCAGCACTCGAGAGGCAGAGGCAGAGGGTCTCCGTGAGTTTGCCAGCCTGGTCTACACTGTGAGCTCCAGCCCAGCCGCATGGTGACACCTGGTCTAACAACAGCAAAAACTGAAGGCGTCCTACATTCAGACGAGAGTTGAATAATTCACTAAGATTTTTGGCTTGGGGGCATTTGTTTTTTAAAGGTTAAGTATTGATTAATCATTAATAACTAACAGATTCAGTATAAAGTACCCCTAGATTTTATACGAGGAGGGCTCAGAATGTGTAATGAAAGGAGCAAGATGGCAGCATGGGTCCCCTTTTGTTGGGAATGTTATATGGAAAGGTTGGGTCTCCATGCTCTCGGTAAGCCATCCTGGTGTTTTTCAGTAGTCACTGAACGGACGTGCTCTGATCACAAATCAACACTAGTTCTTGAGTGGGTCTGTAGTTGTGGTCACGCGTTGACACCTTGTCATTACCCACATGGCATCTTGGACGTGTCAGTTACTCAGCCTCTATGGATCACAGGCAGAGTAACCAACGGGCGTAAGCAATGGAGAACAGTTTATTCACCATTTTGAAGTAGCAGTCCTAAGTCAGACAGCTGATGTGATGGTTTGGCCATCTCCCTCCTTACTAGATTATTCTTTTACAAATTATATATGAACCTACTTTTAAGAAATATTCCTGAATATGTGTTCAGAACCTTGTATCTGTACAACTCTGATTTATAGCCAAAAGTAGATAAAGAAAAATGTTGGCAGTGTTGTAGAAATCCTCATCATTTAGGCCTTCTCATAGCTTTAAAAGGCTTTAGAAATGAATGGTTATAAACCATGACCCTTCCCATCTTAAATGTGCACAGTTAACACGGCTAAGCGAACACACTGTAGAGACCTGCCAGTGGGCCTCAGCAAATTCACCTCAAAGGTGACTTTCTGACTGAATAAAAGTTTCAGTTGGGCTGACATTTGTAAGGCTCAGCAAGTATGGAGTCGTCCTGAGTTAGGAGCTGATAAGCACCTTCATGGGTATAAACATGGGACTTAGTCCTTAGGATTTATCTTTCCACTGTGTGATTAATGTCACTCTCAGTTACAGTTTACTAACACTCTGCCTCAGTTGATAGCTGCTAAAATATGTTGGCCTGACTTCCTGCTCTTGACTTGTTTTTAACTTCTGAGACAGAGCTGCCACACAGACACTCGGTTATGAGGTGAAGGTGGTCTGCAGTTGACCGAGGCCTTCTCCCCTGAAGGTCAGCATCTCAGAGCTATGCTCAGGCCTGTGATCACTGCAAGAGGGTGGCACCCTGCACGGCCTGCGCTTCCTGCATTGACCTTTTTGTTGCTTGTTTGGCACTGGCTGGTGAGTGGTTTAGTTTTTTCACTGTGCCTTACATTTTTATACTTTATTAAGGTTTATGTAAGCTATAAAAATTAACGAGTTAATCGTTGTTTCATTTTAAGCCTCCCTCACCTCTTCCTATTCCTTAGAATTATTCCTAATAATTCCCTACAAGAATTATTTTTTCCTCCGGACCACAGTTCATGACATCCTATTTTCTTCTGATCTCACTTTTTATAAACACTGACCACAGCCAGGAGTGGTAGTGTACTTTTGTACTCCCAGCACTAGGGAGGCTGAGGCAGGAGGATCATGAGTTGGAGGCTGGCCTAGACTACATATCAAGACCCTTAACAACAAACAAAAAGACATAAATACATGAGTTAGTATGCTGAATTAGTAAATTCTCTAGCAAAACCTTTAACAAAGTTAGTTTTGTAAATGGTTAATAAACCTAGACAAAATCTCATACAATCTGATGAGTTTAATGAAACAAAATATTTGTTTGAATACTTTCTTTGGAAATACCATATTTAAAAAAAACTTTGGAGGGCAAGATGACTCTGGGTACAAGTGCTTGATGGGAAGCCTGAGAACCTGAATTTGATCTCCAGAACCCATGCAGGGAAAGGAAAGAATCACAATGTCTACTGACCTCCATGTGTGCTCTGGTGTACACACACAAGAAATACATCAAAATTTAAAAAAATAATAAAAGGCATAGTGGCACTCACCTTTAACCTCAGCACTTGGGAGGCAGAGGCAGATGTCTCTTTTTAAGTTCAAGATTAAAGGCCAAGTGGGTCCACATAGCAAGTTCTAGGCCAGTGAGGGCTACACAGTGAGACCATGTCTCAAAACAAACAAACCAAAACAACAAAAGTCACATCGAAAGCTTCTGAATCCAGAAATGAGGTAGTGCTACTCTGATGAGAAGTCTACCGTCCCGATGTTTGAAGGAACAAACAGTGTAATGCTAAACGAATAAACTCAACGGCTAACTACAGCAAATCTAACTTTCCATTTCTCAGCTAAACAGAACTAGAACTTACACCATAACAAAAAAAAAAAAAAAAAAAATAGTTGGTCCTATTACTTTCAAATCGTTCCACCTGCAACCAAAACTCTAGTAAGCCAGATACCTGCTGTGGTGTACAGGCATGTGATGAGTTTTATTTATGTTTCTAGGGGTTCTGCTTCCAGGGTTTTGCATGCAGCATTCAGGCATCCTCATGAAGGAAGTTTATTCTTGCAGAGATCAGGTATCATCAAGATCTGCAGAGTTCTCATTGTCATTTGCAACAAGGGCTTCTCTGTTTTCGTAGGTCCAGAAGCCATTGAGATCAATTAGAATGGTAGTGACTGTGTCTCCTTGATTACTATTGATTAAATCCTGAAGTGAGATTTTCAAAGGATCCTTAGGTTTGACCATGTCAAAGATTTCATCCTGTAAGAGAAAAAAATTATGAAAGCTGGTTGAAGTAATTTCTGTCATACAGTGATGTAAAAATCAGGGTGGACATTCGAAATATTGTACAAAGTTTTATTCCAGTTTCTTCTTTTCCACCTGATAGGTATCTCTAACCACAGAATTTTCTTGGGAAATTCTTTAGCTGAATGACTATCTCTTATTTTGTAGATGAAGGAAATAGGCTCAGTTTAATCTACGCTCATAGCTAATAAAGGACAGAGCTATCTAATACAGTATTCTCTGAATGCATCTAACTAGTTGTTATGGTTTTGACTGCCATGTAGGGGTAAAGCAGTCTTGACTGCTGGGAATCAAACCCAAGACATCCAGTCTCATGCCAGGCAAGCACTCTGCCACTAAGTGTCACCATACCTTTTAAGTAAGAGCTCAGCTAAGTAATAAAATCTCAAGTGGCTTAGAGACACTGACAAAGTTTTGTTTCCAGTAATAGTGCCTTTTACTCTCTTCTCAGGATGGGAGAAATGGAACTCCATATTAAACAATCAGTCATCCACAATAATGAAACTGTTCCAAGATTTAACTAGAATTCAGGAAAGAACCTCTTCTATGTTATCACTTACACAATATAAATACTGCAATGCATTAGCCCGTGTTTTCTAATCTTTTGTAGTAAAATTACTCTAAAACTTTTAATAGCATTTAAAGAAGCAATTGCATTTTTTAAAAAATTTAGAGTAACTCAGGCTTATAAAATATAAACTTTTAAAGTGTATATTCTTTCCCAGATTGGTTAAAGATTAACGTTCTTAAATTCCTGTGACAAAGCTTGAAATTCCCCCATTTGTGTATATCAAAATAGCCCTTCAGGCTTGTTCTTGGTTAAAACTGGTCAGGGTCTTTTATTACGTTAGTCAACGTGAACCAAAAAGGTCCTACTGGGTGACTTTTCCTAACTGGTGAAACTGCTGACTAAGTGCTCTGCATTCAAATGATGACAGTTCTCTAGATCTCTGTGCGCATGCGCATGCTCGAGTGTGCGCGCTCATGGGTATGCGTGCCAGTGCACAGAGAGGCCAATGGAGGGCATACAATCCCCTAGAGCTGGAGTTACAGATGGTTGTGAGCAGCCCACATATATACCCTGCATGAGTGCTGGGAATTAAATGCAGTCTCTGATACTTTTACCTGCCTTGCCATCTTTCTGGCCTTAAATATGATGATTTTCATACTGAAAGATGATTGTCTCTTTGAATTTAATAGATCAAGTTATGCAGGCTCTTTCAGGCAGCATACTAAAAAGGGGCGTGAATCGAAAGTCTTCCAGTTGAATGTTGGGGTTACAGTGAAAAGGACTGCTGCTAAAGGATGCAAGCTAACTGACATTTTTCAAATAAAATGAATGTTTTCATGAGAAGACAAGATTGATAATGACATCATCTTCATCAATCAGTAAGTCCAAATTTGTCTCCATTTCTGATGATTTAAGTCACAGTTCAGAACAAGTAACAGCAAAAACTTGATTTGGAATGGTGTTTCATACTTCATAAGTCACTGCCATACAAACTTGGATACAGCATTATTTACTACTACTGTGGCTATATTATCTGACGATATTATATAGGTAAATAAAAGGGCAATAACCTTGACATCTTGAAATGAAACAGGATCCTGTCCATGGATTTTCATTAGTTCTTGTATGGCCTGTATTCAATGGAAATAAATCTGTAAATAAAAAATTAAATTCACAAAGCCCATAATACCCTTCTCGTCCCCCAGTTCCTGTGCAGTTCCACAATGCATGTGAATCAGTACGCCTCAGTGTTGCTGTGCTTGCCAGTCTTTCTGACTGCACAACTGGAGAAGCACAACCATGGACTCTTCTAGGCTTACGCTTTAGTGACTGAGACCTCGGGTGAGGAAGGAGGGTTAAGACCGCAGACTGTTGTTACTACACCGATCACTCTACTTACTCTCTCCACTATCTCTACTCAAGAAAAAACAGAGCTAGTCTACCTGGACTCCTTTTAAAATCAAAGCCCAGCATCGTAGCACATGCCTGTAATTCTAGCACTCAAGAGGCAGAAGGATCCAGAGTTAGGAACATATTCACTTCAGCGTCCAGGCCGAGCCTTACCACTGTGATAGTATTATACACATCACATTTTGTTAAGTATTATGGGGAAAAAACCCCTTAGCTATGAAAATGTGGTAAATAGCACAAAACTATCCCATACAGTAAAAGGTATTCTCATTCAAACCAGGGAATTGCAGGGCCAAGGCAGACATTTATACTCTACATTTGCTGGTGCTGAATGCCTATCATATACAATCAACTCCCCTTTAGACACTGTTATTCTGAGATCCAGTAAAGTCCAAGGTAAGTACTTCAAGTCTGTTGAACACTGAAATGCAGCACACAATTCTGGGGCTGGCGAGATGGCTCGGTGGTTAAAAGCACTTGTTGCTCTTGGAGAGGATCCAGGTTTGATTCCTGTTACCAACACAGTGGCACACTACCATCTATAACTCCAGTTTCAGAGGATCCAACACCCTCCTCTTGCACCTCTCTTAGGGCACCAGGAACATAACATGATACCCAGACATAAATGCAGGCAAACTCTTATATACATAAATACATTGAAAAACATTGTCTTAAAGCAATTAATCTGACTAATGTCTAAAATTTTCCTGGACAGGAGCTAGGCATTTACATTTGTTACTGATGACCAAAAGCACAGGATAGCTCATCTCCAAAGGCTAGCTAAGCCATTCACATTTGTTTTCATAAGAAATGCTGAAAAGGCTAACAAAATCAGCTTTTACTTTATCACTATGCATTTCATAAGAATAGAAGGAAAAAAACAGACTTGATTTACATAAAAACAAGCTAGGTAAAACTGTCAGTACATAATTTAAAATATTTAAGATATCTTAGGGTCAACAATGCTCCTTTCCCCAAAGCATACTTACCCTAAAGAAATAATTAAGGGAAAAGACATTCAGGTATCCCTTGTTCTCGATGTCCAGCAGTTTGAAAATATACTGCAGAGCCGCGGGCTCCTTTCTGTTTTCTAAGGCGAGAACAAAGTCCAGGTAGGTCTTATAGTCCTACAGAGAGAAAGCATTCATACGAAGTCTTGAGTGAAGTTAAATGAGTATTTGCTGAGGTGACATTATTTTGCCACAGATGGCAAATTCAACTATTTTTAAAAGTATGAAATAAAATCATTTATGCATTTAGTGTTGGTTTCTAGGAATCTGAAGTAGGCACCACTCTGTGGTACAGTTTTGAGAGACCCAGCTCTTTTTCTTTGAGAGATTTCCTTAGTTAAACAATAACTTTCTTCCATTATCCTACAAAACTGTCAAGACAGTGATTAAGCTATCTTATGCTGCCATTTAATTTATGTCTTCATTTCAGTGTCATTTCTCTGAGGAATCTATTTTCTCTAGAACGGACATCAGTCTATTTAAATTGTTATTCATAACACAATCATCCATTTCTGTGGATCACATCAACTGTGGGCTGAAAATATTTGGGAAAAAATGTTAACTTTCACCCATCATAGATTTTCCTGTCAGTACTTAAACAACACAGTAACTTTTTTTTTTTGGTTCTTTTTTTCGGAGCTGGGGACCGAACTCAGGGCCTTGCGCTTCCTAGGCAAGCGCTCTACCACTGAGCTAAATCCCCAACCCAACAACACAGTAACTTATAGAGCATTTCTATTGCACTGGGGATAACAAGCAGCTACGGATGCAGGTACACCGGCATCCGCAGTCTACAGGACCAGGTCTGAGCTTGGCAGCACATGCCCGTAACCCGGCACTTGGAAAGCAGAACTGAAGTCAGCACGGGCCTGCAAGATTATTTCTCCAAAGTAAAAGAAATGAAAAGATTTTCAATAGAATGGGGAGGTGGTTCAGGTGGTAAAACGCTTGCCTTACAAGCACAAAGACCTCAGGTCAAATCCGTTCCCATGTAAAAACGTCCAGGATGGTGGCACACACTTGAACTGATGAGATGGAGATGAGGATCCTAAGGGTTTGGTGGCCAGCCAGTCTAACCTAATTAGTGCCTCCCAGCCAACCAGAGATCCTGTCCCAAGGTAAACAGCCTCTCTGAGGAGGACACCTCGAGTTGTACTCACACAGGCATGTAAACCTGCACACGCAAACAGAAAAATTTAAAAATATGAACCTAGAAACAGATGAACAGATTGTTAGCCCCTTGTAAAGGGGACATTTACGGATTATGTTTTTATGTTTTTATTAACTTCACTTGTTGAAAGCTGTCCTGGAACTCAGTGTGTAGCTCAGGCTGGCTTCAAACTCAAGAGCTTATGTCTTAGCCTCCTGAGTGCTGTGACTACTGATATGAACCACTATGCCTGGCAGAATACTCGTCTTACAAAAAGGATAGGAAAAGAAATTCACATTCTTGAAAGAAATTTTGTAGGATATAATAAAGAACAGTTTTGCATAAAATTGTAGCATAAGAAATTAAGGAAGTAGCATAAGGATTTAGTTCAGTTGTTACAGTGCTTGCCCTGCACCCACAAAGAAGCCCTGGACTAAATCCTCAGCCAAGAGTAAACAGGGCATGGCAGAGCACACCTGTAATTCTAGCACCGAGGCCAGCTTCAGTGACATGACACCCTGACTTTAAAAAGCGAAACAAGAGTTACAGAGATGGCGGTTCATCAAGGCTTAACCCCATCCACTTATGGCTCTGATCTGTTATTCACCAGAAGGTGTCTGTTTACTGTAAGCCTCCAGCAGTCTATGTCAGAAGTCCTGGAGTCACTTTTCCTTTGCTGCTGGACAAGCCTAGTGCTGCCTAACCTGTTGCATCAGTGGCACAGTGTGATGGAGAGCTACTCTATCCGTATGACTACTTCTTAGGCAGTCTTTCCTGGGAAAATTCTCTCTGCTACATTTTCCTCGTTGTCGAGCTGCCCTAACCTAGTGCTCCACCTACCTAATGCTGCCACCACCCTTTAACACAGTTCCTCATGTTGTGGTGACCTCCAACCATAATATTATTTTCATTACTACCTCATAAATGCAATTTTGCTGCTCTTATGAACCATACTGCAAATATCTGTTCCCTGATGGTCTGGGGGGAACGGGGGTGGGAGGTGGGATGGTGGGAGTGGGGTGGGGCCTCCTTGTACCACTGCTCTATCACCTGTAGTCCATCTGAATACAAATTTTAAATTCTGCCATTTCTCTGTCCTGGGGTTATAGGTATGCAGTACCTTTCCTAGCCCCTCTAAGATTACTTTCATGGCCTTTGGTTGTTGTTTTAACAGGCTATCATACAGCTCAGGCTGACCATAAACTCATGATCCTCCTGCCTCCACCCACCAGGTGTTAGAATTATAAGCTTGACTTCCACATGTTTTTAAAGCAAGAATAGTGATTTTAAAATGCTATTTATGATTTTTCTTCTCAAAGCTGGGTGTGGTGCATCTTTAATCTCAGCACTCAGAGGGCAGAGGCTGGTGGATCTCTGAGTTCCAGGTCAGCGAAGGCTACAGAGTGAGATTTAAAAAAAAAGTTACCTTGCTAGGCCTGGTGGCAATGGTATATAAAACTCAGCACAGGGAGGCAGAGCTAAGTTCGAGGCTAGACTGACACAGTAAGTCAAAGGCCAGCCAGACCTACACAGTGAGACTCTCCTCCTCAGAAGGGGAAACACTGAAAACATTAAAGGGAATATTTAACAAAACCTCTACCTCTTTATTATACCTGTTAATCTAAGATGTAAGTTCTAAAACTAAGTGTAACTAGAGGTCCGTGTATTTTGAGAGGGAAAAGGACACTGATGCAGACACAGTGAACAATCTGACTCTGGCTGGCCATGGTAGCTTCGCACCTGGAACTCCAGCACTTAGGAGACTTCAGGAGTGAGGACACAGGAAGTTCCGGCCAGCCTGTGCAACAGAGGTACCTGTCTCCACTAATTAAGGCAATGGGCCTGATTTAAATCAGAGCAAATGTCTATGTCAGACCTGGTAACTTAATGACTGACCAAATTATACAGAAATGCTTATAGGATTTACTGACTGTTCCGTTCTTTTTACCAGTTTACACTCCTACACCTTAGACACTGTCAATGAATGGAAAATATATTTTCTATGTGCTTTAAGCCTGGAAGAAAATTTTTGCCTTTGTTTTGTTTGTTATTTGTTTTAGAGACAGAGTTTCTCTGTGTAGCCCTGGCTGTCCTGGACTCACTCTGTAGACCAGGCTGGCCTCAAACTCAGAGATTCTCTGCCCCTGGAGCGCTGGGATTAAAGGTAAGTATTTTTAACTGAATTTCCTAAAGAGTGGACTCAGAGTGTCAAACAACTCCACTGACTTAATAGTTTAAGGCCCTGTTACCCACTGGCATTAACAGTGCTCAACAACGCCGGTGCCCTCCTGTCGTCCTGGCACCTGGGACGGCACAACAGGGATCAAGAGCTCGAGACCATGCTTGGCTACCAGTCACGTTCAATGCCAGCATGGCCTACATAAGACCCTATCTTTAAGACAGACAGACAAAACTTGTTGATTTATATCAAGAAAACAGCTTATAGAGGCTGTGGGAGCCTAAAAGTGTGAACCCAGCAGGTTTCAATAACTACCATTTCTCCATCGTAAGTGAGACACTCCTGGAAAACTCGATCTAGGAAGACATTGGTCATGGTTGCTGTTCCGTATCTGGAGAGCTCTTCTTTACTTAGCATGCCATTATGATCTTTATCAAGATTCAAATACTGACCTTGCAAAAAAGATAATAGAAACACAAAATGATACTGAAAGAAGACCAATGAAATTCAGTAAAACCAAAACACTCCCGAATACCCACCCCTATGTGAATCCTGACAACTGCATTTGATACAAAATAAGACAATAGCGAATGAAAAAGGATCGCTGAAAACAAAGCATGTAACTATGGAAGAGTTCCAAACATTCAAACATTAGTAGTGTAAGAAGCACACCTCAGCAGACTGCAATCCTGACCCTTAAGTGGTGGGAACACTGGGGTGAGCCTGTGTATATGACAGTCCTCTGACACCCCACCCATGGGAACCCACGGTGGGACTTTAGAAACCGGAGCTTACCATAGACCCTCAGGGCAGAAGGAGCAGAAAACCAATTTGTTTCTTGACTTTCTTTGGACAATTCCTCATCTCTTAGCTAAATAAACATAAAAAATATAATTAGAAAACAGCAATTATCATGTGGTAAAATTTAGTTCAAAAAATATTTACCTCCAGTAAATCATCCAGAAAGCTGCATGCTAAAATATCTTGAATTTTGATTTTCCCTTAAAAAAATAATAAAACACAATTTGTTTTGAGGATTTTTTTTAAAGATGTTATTTCACAAAGGCAATCCCAGGGTTGATATGATAAACAGCTAGAGCAGCTCTTAGGTGCCTTATATTTTGTTATAAAACTGAAACATTGAAAAAGAAACCACACACAAAAGCCAAGTAAAACAAAAACTCCAGACTGAAAAAGACAAAACAAACCCTAACTACCCACAAACTACCTATCTACTCGGATGACTCCAACTGCAAGAAGCTAAGCGTAAATTCCTACTAAAACTATGTTATTCAAATCTACAAAAGGTTAAGTCATACTTTCCAACAGGGACAGTATGGTATGAGGGGTGGGGCTTCTAGCTCAGCTGTGAAGGCTAAGGCTCATCCTCCTGAAGACAGTTTCTAGCACCTGTGCCATCAATGTCATCACTTTCCAGCTTCCCTTTTGCCAAGTGTGGTGATGCACTCCTTTAAATTCCAGAGACAAAAGCAAAGGGATCAAAGCAATTACTGGGTAATTGCTCTCTTCTTATGAAAAATTTGTATTGGGAAGTCATTTATCTATAATGGATTCTTTCTCTTTTTTTTGAGTGGTGGCCAGATTAGTAAATATACTTTTATCAGTATACTCATAGAAACCCCCAATTTTTTAGTTAGCTATATACTTTTAATTAATTAGTTAACTAATTAGCGAGACAGTGTATATAGCCCAGACTGACCTTGAACTCACTATGTTGACTAGGCTGGCACAGAGAACTGACTGCCTCTGCCTTCTGAGTGCTGTGATTAAAGCGACACCATCATGCTCAGTGTGAGGGAAATTCTCAAGAGGGTGGTGTTACGGTTTGCATAGAGATGGTTTAAATAGGAATGGCCCCCATAGACTCATATATTTCAATGCTTGGCCATTAGGAAATGGTGCTACTTGACAGGGATTAGGAGGTGTGGCCTTATTGAGGGAAGTGGGTCACTGGTGGGTGAAGGTTTAGGTTTCTTTCTTTTTTTTTTTTTTTTTTTAATAACATAGTTTACCATTTAGCCTTTTATTTTATTTATTCATTTATTTTATATAAGTACACTGTAGCTGTCTTCAGACACACCAGAAGAGGGCATCAAATCCTACTACAGATGGTTGTGAGCCACCATGTGGTTGCTGGGAATTGAACTCATGACCTCTGGAAGAGCAGTCGGTGCTCTTAACCACTGAGCCATCTCTCCAGCCCCCAAGGTTAAGGTTTCAAACGCTGAAGCCCAAGCCCAGTCTCTCTCTCTCTTCCTGCTGCCTGTGTATCCAGATTTAAAATTCTCAGCTACCTCTGAGCACCATGTCTGCCTCTATGCCTCCATGCCTCCCTCTGATTCTAAGGCAGCCCCAGTTAAATGCTGTCCTTTATAAGAGCTGCTGAGGGGGTTGGGGATTTAGTGGGTTCGGTCCTCAGCTCCGGGAAAAAAAGATAAAAAATAAAAATAAATAAATAAAAGCTGCCGAGGCCATGGCATCTCTCCACAGCACTGAGACAGTAGGTGACACCCACCACTGTACAGCTGGTTACAGTCACTGCAGGAATATCCCGGAAACTCTTTATATAAAGGAAAGCACGTGGGTTGTACGCTTTCCCACTCTGAGATTTGCCACTGACTCTAAAAACAGAGAAGTGTTGAAACTTTTCTAATACTAAGATAGTATCAACAAATAATATCCCATATTCCAGTCAGATACTGTTTTACCTGTCCTTAGAGGGTCCAAGAAGAAGAAGAACTTCCTAACTGCTGTACAAACATAGAAGGAGTAAAAGGATTTTTCCAAGCCATCTAACTGTGGCAAGGTGGGGATGAGCTCCAGGATGTAGTTCTCTAAGTCCTGGGGACAAAAGGAAGTGTTGGTTAAATGTCTTGCCTTCACTTCCCACTATGACACACAGGAAACTGGAATTGTAAGCCAGATAAAACCCTTTCTCCCTTAAGATTGCTCTGGTTAGAGCATTTTATTACAGCAAAAGACACAACATTAGGACACCAAGTTATTATATTTAAAACTTTCTGGATATACCAGTATTCCCAATATCTGGGAGGAGGCAGAGGCAGGAGGATCACTGCAAGTTCAAGTCCAGGCTGGCCACAAAGGCTGCGAAGTGAGACTCCGTCTCACAACATCCAAATTAACAAATACAAGTCTCCTGTGGCATTTTATATTTATTTTAACAACTTTGTTTTTGCTCTATTTTAGCACATGCCTGGAAGATCAGAGACTCATAAGTTCATAAAGAACAGGCACTCAAACCAGGTGTCTAAATTGAGCTCTTCCCAGCTCCTCGCGGAATTCATGGACTTTCTTTCATCCCCCACTTGCTATTATCAGAATAAAATTTAGGATTCAACTTTGATCTCTACATTTCCTTTCCCTGTGTCCATTCCCTACACCACATATCCAACCTAGCACGAAGGCATGTGATTTCTTCATGTTTCCTTTCCTCTTTCCTTTGCACCCCTCTTCCCACTCCCCCCCTTTCTTCCTTTCTTCCTTTTCAGTGTGGTAGAGGGGAAGGTAGAATGTCCAAAATGTATACTGAGTGGATCTATTTTTAGCTTTTGAGAGGGTATGGGGGTGAAATAATGTCTCACTGTGTAACTCGGGCTGGCCTCAAACTTGCGAGTACTCTCCTGTCTCGGCCTCCTCAGTGTGAGGCGGCATGTCCAGGTTTATTTCTGGCTTCTTCAGCAGTCACCAGTCAACTGGTCACTACCATTTCAACTATGACAGCTGCCTATGATTTCTGCCTCCATTTAATGTTCTTACAAGCTCCCATAATACATCCAGATCACTCTTTAGAACTGAAAACCATAGGCCAGGCATGATGGCTTAGTGGGTAAAGGCACTTAGAGTAGCCAACCTGGTGACATGGACTCAATTCCCAGGTCCCACATGACAGACAGAAGAACCAACTCCTGCAAGATGTTCTCTGACCTCCACATATTCACACACAAACTATAAACACAAGCAAAACAAACAAACAAACACCAACCCTGACAACACATTCAAACCTTGGCTTCTTCAGAATCTCATAATAAAATCTAAACTCTTCACTATAGCCTAAAAGGCTCGATATGTGACCACTATCTACTCTGACCTCATCTGCCGCTTCTGCTGTTGCTTCCATTTCTACAGAGACAGGCGGAAGCAAGAGTGATTTACTACAATGTTGATCTGAATCTTAAAGGACAAGAACTATGTATAGTGTCTTTGGAAGGGACAAAATGATGATTAAATGCATATTTGAATAGTTAACTCAGTAGCTGATATTTATGTCCAACATACCTTCTCCCTTAAGCTCTATAAGAGGGCTCCATATTAGAGAAAAAATATAAGCATTTATATACACACATAATTGAGTAACTGCCAAAATATGGAAGTAGCATAGCCATTCTGATCATGAGGTTTTAATCTCATTCACAATCTGGCCTAACGAAATGCACACCTAATAGGAAACAAGTATCCTCCTGGTAACTTGTCATGTCCCTCTAAACCTGTGGGTAAAAACAAAGCCCTGGTGTATTTCAAGATAATATAATAATGCACTTATGATAATAGCCAGGAGCTGCTGAGGTGATATGATGGTTTACTAAGCACATAAAGTGCTTGCTGTGCAAGCCCAAAGACCCGAGTCTGCGCCCTAAAACCCACGTACAGGTGGAAAGAGAGAACCAACTACACCAAGTTGTCCTTCAACCTTCGCGTGGTCGGTGGCACGTGCCAGCCCTACTACTCTCTTTCTAGTCCCTAGAGGGGCTGGCTAGGGAGATGGCTCAGTGGCTTTGCAAGTGGGAGAAGCAGAGTTCGGATCCCAGAACTTACATAAATGACAGCATGCTGTGATCCTCCTGTAACGTCAGCCTTTGAAGACCAACCCAGGGATCCCAGGGCAAGCTGGCTAGCAAACTAGCCATATAGCGTGCTTTGGGTTTGACTCAAAGAGCCCGCCTCAGTGAATAAGAACAGAGTGAACTAAAATGATTCCTGACATTAACTCAACCTCTGGCCTTCATGTCTGCCTGTGCGTATGTCTCACACGCCTAACTCACACACATACTGAGAAACAGAAACACAAAAATGTTTTCCTTCAGTAATTCCTTTCTTTCCTTTTGGAACTCAGAGACAAGGCCTTACTACACAGCCCTAGCCACCTTGGAGCTCTATATTGGAGCAGGCTAGGTGCAAACTTGCAGTGGTCCTTGTATCCTGGCCTCCTAACCTAGGATTACAGGTGTGCGGCACCGCACTTCACTTGTCAATCAGTTTTAAACCTGTTTAGACCCATTCTACTCATTTATTGATAATGTTTTGTGATATAGCTCAGGTTGGCCTGGAACTCTATGTGGAGCTTCAGCTACCTCTGAACTCCCAACAATCCTCCTGCCTCAGCCTCGAAAGTGCCTGAATTAGACATATGTGCTATGATACTCAGCCTCATTTTCTTTTAAAAAAAGATCAAAACATTTTTCTAAAAGGTTGGAAAAAAAAAAGAACCCAAAGACTATTTATGTGGCCAATATATACTAAAGTTAACATGTTTACAAAGGTAAAACCAGGAAAACAAAACCCACTAAGGCAAAAATCAAGGGCTGGAGAGATGGCTCAGCGGTTAAGAGCAATGACTGCTCTTCCAGAGGTCCTAAGTTCAATTCCCAGCAACCACATGGAGGCTCACGACCATCTGTAATGGGATCTGATGTTCTCTTCTGGTGTCTGAATACAGCTACAGTGTACTCATATACATAAATAAATAAATAAATAAATCTTAAAAAAAAAAAAAAAAGACAAAAATCAAGCAAAGTAAGACTTACCTACAATGACAACTTACTCCGTGGTAATTAATGCTAATATTCTGATATCTATACTGTTTCTTAGATCTAGATCAATACTCACCGATTCCCGAAGGTATCCTTGTCCAGCAACATCATATAAACTGAGTCCTATTCTTGTCTGATGTAGCCAAACTGACAATAAACAAGAAAATCACATTTAAATACTAAGATCTGTTCTTTAGTACATATATGAACAAAAGAGTAAGGCACTAGACTAGAAGTGTAGACCAACTCGGAAACTCCATAAAGTCCCATTTCACACACATTAAGTAATTAGTGCCCTGTAAGGCATTTAAGCCAAAAAAAAAAAGTCGTGAAATGGCAATTCAACAACTCTCCCACATTTACAACTACAGTAAACTGATGCCCTGGGGATATTGGTTTCCAAACATTAAACTTGGTGTTCCGCCCAAGAGAGCTAGCACAACATTGTGTCTTCAGTGAAGTCTGTATCCTCCTGAGGTTAATTACTGCAGCCAATCTATTAATTAACAACGATACACAGTAAGATTCTGCAGACCATATAATCCTAGGAGATTCATAACAACTCTAAAATGTTTTAATACAGGCTTCTTGAAAACAACACCACAGTTGTGAATTTGAGACTATTCTTTCAGGCATATATATTAGTGAAGTGAAATTTCACTAATTGATAATTGATAATAATTTCAAGTAAATTGAAATTATTTCAAACTACCCACTAAAATTCTTGCTCTGCTTTTTTTTTTTTTTTTCTATTCTTTTTTTCAGAGCTGGGGACCGAACCCAGGGCCTTGCGCTTGCTAGGCAAGCGCTCTACCCCTGAGCCAAATCCCCAACCCCCTTGCTCTGCTTTTTAAAAGAATTAAAGTGATTTTACTGCTCAATCAAGTACACCAGACAGATATACGCTACTAGGGCAGCTGCGGACAGCTCAAGTTTCCAACTGAGAGCAGTCCCTTGGCCTAGCAGGAACATGTCAATTGATGAGTTCAGCTCTCTCTCACTCTGTTCCTCTCTCAGGACACTTACAAAGAGCAACTGGCTCCTTACTTAGATGGCAAAGATCTCAAAAGATCAAGACCAGCCCTGTGGGCTTAATGAGTCTCAAGATTTTACCAAAAACTACAAAACAGACTGTGCAACACCGTGTCTTGTGTTGTACACCTTTTTGCCCCATGTGTGAATCTGCCCCCTCACATCATTGTTAAGACATCAACTTAAGCGAGGAACACAGCTGACCGGGAAAAGCCCTTTGGGGAGAGTACATGTATGATCAGAAAAAGGAGAAGAATGTTTCTGCTATTTCTATTTTGCCACCTTCCTTAGGGTACACAAGACTTTTGAATAAATAATGAGTTCAATTTAATACAGAAAAACCACACCTCTGTCTGTTGTTCAGGAAAACCATAATAGGATGGGGAAAAGGCCACGTGACAAGGAAGAAGTAACAGAGAATTACAGACCGAGGTCTACTTGGTTCCAGACAAGAGTTCATCTAATACACACAACAATCACCTTTTCGCATGACGTAGTTAAAGAATTGCATGATGGAAACTCTCCCATATGAATCTGTATGAAGGAGTTTGGCAAAGACTTTTGCAGTAAAAAATTGCCTGAAAAAAGGAAATAAAGATTAAATGGCCTACCAGCATAGTAAAAAATGATGTCTATAAGAATTAACTAACAACATGAATTAATACAACTAAAAATCAAACTAAGAGACTATAAAGACTTCTCATAGCTCAACATTTGAAGCAAGTTGTAAATACTTGCTTTTTTTTTTTTACATTTTTCAGAGAATGAACGACCTAGCTGCATGCATGCGGTAGCCAGCTGAAGCCCAGGCTTAGCTGCCTGTTGTAACAGCCCCCTTGGTCTGGCCTCAGTAAGAGACAGTCACTCTGCAAAACTGCCCTCGGGTACACTGTGCAGAGGTGGGCTCCTAAATTGCAGGAGGAAAATCAGTAGGGTTGCTGGAGCCTTACCCATCACACCTTAGGAATGGGGGACAACGGAATGAGAGCCGTACTCTAGCCTGTTTCTGTGTATAAAGGTGATATGGAACAAATACTGCTGCGTAACGACAGAATCTGGACACAGCAGCTCCAATGGCTCTGCTCCTACTGTGTGAACTGCTGGTTCTGTGTGTGACAAAGGCCAGAGTTATCAGAGAGGAAGGAGCCTCAGTGGAGGAAATGTCTCCATGAGAGCCAGTTGTAAGGCATCTTCTCAATTAGTGTGATTGATGGAGGAGGGCCCAGCCCATGGTGAGTGGGGTCACCCTTGGGCTGGCAGTCTTGGATTGTATAAGAAAGTAGGCTGAGGGGTTGGGGATTTAGCTCAATGATGGTAGAGCTTGCCTAGCAAGCGCAAGGCCCTGGGTTCGGTCCCCAGCTCGAAAAAAAAAAAAAAAAAAAAAAAAAAAAAAAAAAAAGTAGGCTGAGGGACTGGAGAGGTGGCTCAGTGGTTAAGAGCACCCAACTGCTCTTCCAGAGGTTCTGAATTCAATTCCCAGCAACCACATGGTGGCTCACAACCATCTGTAATGAGATCTGAGGCCTTCTTCTGGTGTACAGGTATACACACAGAGAGAGCACTCAAACATGGAAGGAAGGAAGGAAGGAGAGAGAGAGATTGAGTTCCTGCCCTGACTTTCTTTAGTAATGAACAGCAATATGGAAGTGTAAGTTGAATAAAACCCCTTTCTTCCCAACTTGTGTTTTGGTCACGGTGTTTCATCACAGCAATAGAAACCCTAAAATACTGTGCCCTCCCACCTCGATCACAGTACAAGACAGTAAAAGGGCTTCTGAAATAGATACACACAGCACTGGTTAAAAAACATCACTCATTCTGAAGGTTATATGGAGTCAATCCAAACCATCTAGAAAAAAAATTCCAGGGCTGGAGAGATGGCTCAGCGGTTAAGAGCACTGACTGCTTTCCCACAGGTCCTGAGTTCAAATCCCAGTAACCACATGGTGGCTCACAACCATCTGCAATGGAATCCGATGCCCTCTTCTGGTGAGTCTGAAGACAGCTGTACTCACATACATAAAATAAATAATTCTTTTTTTAAAAAAAAAAAAAAAAAAAAAATTCCAAGTGGATATGTGATTGGTCAGATCAGTGAGAAAACACTCCCTTACCCAGAGTTCCTTTTTTGTTGTTGTTGTTTTTGGGACAGAATCTTACGCTCACAGAGCTCTGCCCACCTCTGCCTTCCAGTGCTGGGAAAGGTGTGTGCAGTGCGCAGATGCTCTCAGCATACAGAACAGTGCTTGGAATAAAGTGCATGCTCTAACTCCAGCACTCAGTAGGTAAAGGCATTGGAATTGCCGTGTTTAAGGCCAGCCGGGGCTACAGAGTGAGTTTCAGGTCAGCCTGGGCTAGAGCTAGACTCTGATTCAAATTGAACCAAGCCAAAAAGAAACAAAAAAAACCTTTTTTTTTTTCTTTTCTTCCATTTCTGTTGCTCTTTAAAGGACTGGGAATCTGTCTTTAGAGATACCTAAAGACCACTACCATCACTTTTGATGAGAACTGGCTCTGGTCTGTTCACATAGAGCTCACATCTGAGCTTGTGATCACCAACAGAAGAGCCATCACATTCCTGGGGTGGCTGCAGCTCTGTGTTCCATAAATGAACATACCTAGTCTAGACTACAGACAAAGAAACACACTAAAATCATGACTGAAAATCTACCTATGGGATCAATTACTGAGTATGTCACACCGGTGTCTAAGCATCTTATAATAAGTTTCCCTTGGCCATTAGATAGAGTGTAAACAACTTAATATAGTGGTCGTGATGTTTGATAGACTGGCCAGGATATATGTAGCATTTAAAGGGTTATCTGTAAGACTATACTAAAGAGTTTTTCTAAAAGGAATATCATGGTCTTATAACTACATAATAGAAAATATTACGTGTTTAAGTGGATGTGGATTGGTATAAAGGCCAGGTAAATATTTATCATTAAGCACTCAACCTGCAAAAGCCCACTGTGGAGTTGTACATTACACAGTCCCTGCTCTTGCGTATGCATCTCCAATCTGCTGTGAAGACACTACCTTAGGTGGCCAGCTCTCTGCTGCAGACCCCTGTCTTCTACTCACTGCAGCTCTAGACAGCTGGGTTTAATTTTATCGTGTGCTAAACCTTCGTGTGCCCCTAAAACTGGCTTTATAGTAAGCAAATCAGATTTCTACTTATATTTAAAAGATTGTAAATAGGAAAAAGTAAATCTTCACTAAGGAATGTAAAAGGAATGAAGACATAGAATCAGTAAGCGACATTATTTTGTTTATTCTGTCTTTCCTCTGAGATAGGACCTTGCTGCGCAGCACAGCACAAACTAGCCTTGAACTTACGATCCTCCTGCCTCAGACTCTGGAGTGTTAGAAGACAGGTGTATGCCATCATTCCCAATTTGGTATTCCCCCTACCCTGCCCTACACACACCCTACCAACCTTCCTCCCACTTTTGTGATGGGAGTCTCACTAAGTAGCTCTGGCTAGCCTAGAGGAAGGTGGCTTCAAAGTCACAGAGATTCCCCTGCGTCTGCCTACTGAGTGCCGGGATCAAGAGCATGTCACCACACATTGGTTCTGGTTTTCTTGCTGTTTTATTACCTTTCTTTAAGTTGAATGCCTCAGTCTCAGGAGTCCTGGGGTTAAGGGGTGTGTGTGTGTGTGTGTGTGTGTGTGTGTGTGTGTGTGTGTGTGTGTGTGTTCATGCCTAACCTTGTAGGAGTCCTGGGGTTAAGGGGTGTGTGTGTGTGTGTGTGTGTGTGTGTGTGTGTGTGTGTGTGTGTGTGTGTGTGTTCATGCCTAACCTTGTACCTCTTCTCTCTCAGACAGGCTCTCACTACAAAGCCCAAGCTGGTCTTCAGTTTGTGACTGTCTCCAGCATCCCTGCCTCATGTGCTAGGCTTACAACAGGCGCTACCACAGCCAGCTTTGTAATATTCTTTCAATGACTCCACAGCAACACCTGTGTGTAGGCGGTACATGTGTGTCTGTGTTGCTGTGTTGCTGTGCATGTGAGCACATGGAGAAGCCAGAGCCTGATGGGAGGTCTTCCTCCATGTTCTCACACTATTTATTGAGACAGATTCTCTACACTCAACCTGGAGTTCATCGATTTGACTAGCTGGTTAGTCAAACTCTACATATCTGACCATGTTTCTTCTACCAACACTGGGGGTTACACACATATGCTACCACACCTAGCTTCAACATAATTGCTTGGAATCCAACTAACTAAGCCATCTCCCTAACCTTCAACTTTTTCTTAACTATAAGTAATTTTATTACATTCCAGTCAGTCAAAGTGGTAAGTCCAACTTCCATCAATATTTGAGGCCTTAAAAATGTCTAACCTGGGCCTGGAGAGATGGCTCAGAGGTTAAGAGCACTGACTTCTCTTCCAATTCCCAGCAACCACATGGTGGCTCGCAACCATCTGTAATGGGATCTGATGCCCACTCCTAGTGTGCTGAAGACAGCGACGGTGTACTCATGAAAATAAAAATAAATAAGTCTTTTTTATAATGTCTAACACAACAGCACAGTCCTTTAAATCACATCACTCTTACTTGCACTTTGGTCCAGCCTTTTCACCAACCTTCAAAAAATTTTCATAATTGATCATTGCTTCCTCTCCAATCATAGGTGGTATCTGGTGTTTATCCAACAAAAACCATAAGTTCTGAAGAGAATCAGGGAGATGAAGGTAAGTTGACAATGGATTCAGAACATAAGTGCATCACTCCTGTCTAGTAAAGTTATGACAAACTTATGCCCTAGTATTTTGATTACTACTACTACTAATAACATCATGCCTACTAAAGTTTAAGCTTTATTTTTGTTTATATTGCTGTTTTAGTCCATGTAACTATCTAATGTAGGCAGCCCTCTCTGCTTTACACGTGAGAAGTGAAGCATAAAGGTATCAAGCCCACTGCCTAAAGCCAGGCCGTGGCAGGGCTGGGATCCTCCTCTGCGGAGGACCACATTGTAGTGCCCCCCAAACCTTGACTACTCATTAGGATTGCGTGGGGACTCAAAAAGCAAAACCACGACAGCACCATCTTTGGAAATCAGGCCACGCAGGTGCTGGTTCACACGTACACACTCTGGCACTTCAGACACGTATGGAGTGCCACTCCACAGGGATGATTCTGACACATAATGGCATCCTGCAGGACTTACATAGGAGAAGTAAATGGGTAACATCTAAACCACTCTGACACCACTCCTACCTGTAATTCTTCATTATCTAAGAGTTCTCTGCTTTTCCTCTGTAGAAAGACAGCTCTAGATTCCTCTCTTAATTTCTGTAGTAAGACTTCATCTTCAGCTGGCAACTGAAAACACATTGGAAAAGTCACCTTATGTCCATTCACATCGAATAAAATAGGACTAGCTTAACAGTCTGGGCAGAGCAAGCAAGCTTGGAGACTACATCACCTAACCCTATACTTACCACTACCATCTATAATAAAAGCTAGAAGAGCCTATAGATCAAAAAAGGGGGAATAGGACTTTTTCTTTTTTGTATCACTTTATATTGAATATTAAGATTTTAGTGGATCCAGAATACTTTATCATAGTGATGAATAAACTGTAGTGAAATATATAAAATGTTCAATGTAATCCTCTTTTTTTTTTTTTCTTTTCTATTTTTTGGAGCTGGGGACCGAACCCAGGGCCTTGCGCTTGCTAGGTAAGCGCTCTACCACTGAGCTAAATCCCCAACCCCGTAATTCTCTATTTTTAAAATATATGCTTTGGGTCCCAGTTTTGAAATTACATTTCATTTACAGACTCAAAAATATCCACTAAGACAGCACACTTACCCTGTAATAAAACCGGGGAATGGTCTTATAGAATTCATTTGTGTTTTTTCTACCTCCTTTCCATTCTGAGTAGTATTTGGTAAACAAATCCATTTCTTCATCTTTTAATTCTTGTTCGCTTTTTTTCCCTAGTAACAACAATGGAAAAGTAAGATGAGAAAAGCACATAGATCAGGTATCAGTGTTACTTAGGATAGCCTATACGTTGAGTCCAGTTAACATATGTGCAGTGGTAGAAAGGCCTTTACAACTGTGCTTAGACATGGAGCATACTGATCTGAACATACGCTTGTCTTCCACTGTAACAGCCTCCCTATACAAACTGCTCAACTGTATACCATCAACAAGCACGACGAGAATCTGTATGCTCCCAAACTTGTGCTCAAGTGACGCTCGCCTTCCTCAAGTCACTGTCTCTTTTTAAAGACCTTCGTGCTGTTTCAACTCACCTATCAAAAGTGTTTGCCAGGAGGACGCTCGGTGGTGCAGTGCTTACCTGGCATGTGCGCAGCCCTGGTTCGGTGCCCAGCACAGAAACAGTGAGAACACCGGAGCTCCTCCTGTACCGAGCACTGGCTTCAATTCTCAACGCTACCACCACCACAGACACCTGAGCACTCACTGCAGAGTCTTGGACTGGACGCTGTAGCTAGAGGGGTAAGCAACAGGAACAGCCCCCTGACCCATGAAAATCTCAGCCTCAAGACCACAGTTCCTCATTAAGAAAAACAACAAAAGGTTTGACTGAAGCACGACACTCAGTGCCGGTCGTCCTCTATCATCACCCCCGCCTGCTGTGACAGTTACTTTCCCAGTGAGCCATTTCTCTTTATTTAGGAGAACATTCATGGAGATAATACTTACTGAGGTCCAAACCCTGGGCAGTGTGCTCACCACACAGGCATCTACCATTGAACTACACCTCCACATTCCCAAGCCTCTGTCTTCTTTTTAAACCAGAATCTTACTCACTCTGTTGCTCAAATGGCCTGCTGTCTCAGTCGACCAAGTACTGGGATTACAGATGAGAGCTACCATGTCTAGCAAGATCACAGGTCTTTTCTGCAGGTTCTCTCCGAAGGCGTAAGCTCGCTCACACACCCCTGATCAATTAGAACCTCAGGACTGTAGCTTCACCAGCCTCACTGGGCTCTTCAACTCTACCACCTAGTTTCTCAACACTATTTCTTCTGCATTATTTTCTTCTCAAGATGACTCTAGGGATTCCTCAGCACTTCCCCGGGTCACAGCATTTCTGTTGACCCTGTCATGTTAACCTTTAACCTTGGACCAAGTCACAGTTTCTTTAGTAAGGCTCAGTACTGCTGGAGAAAACTGCAAATTTTTGCAAATAAAATGGGAATTGAAAAGGACCAATGAATTAGCTTTGTAGAGGTCATTCATGATTCTTCACAAGCAGGAATAAGAGACAAGCACAGTTTAAACCACAAAGTCTTTGAGTGTTGCTACCAGAGAAACAAGTACAAGGCAGAGCTAGAAGTATGGAACTCATACAAGGGAGCTGTTGTTGTTTTTTTGTTTTTTCCTTTACTTCTTTTGAGACAAGGTGTGATCTGTAGCCCCAACTTGGAACTCGCCATTTACAGACTAGCCTAACTTGCATTGGTTTTCCTGCTTCTGCCTCTGGAGTGATGGAATTACAGGTATATACCTGGCCTAAGAAAGTTTCTTAACTGGGAAAAATACCAGCTTTTTTATATACTAATGAGAACAATTAAGAAAACCTGATAATCCAGGTAAAGGGCTTAAGAACATATAGCCTTTGGTATGAAAAGAGATTTAGCATAGGGGATCTACTACACTGGTGGCTACAGCCTTAAGAAGGAGCTGTTAATATTATCCACATAATCTAGATAATTTGCTGTATACTCATGGTCCGGTTGTAGTATTCCTATTAAAGGTGAAGAGAAAAGCAGCAATCTTTGGAGGGGAACTGGGGAGATGACTCAGTAGATTAAGGGAATGTGCTGCTCTTGTAGAGGGCTCCGGTTTGTTTCCCAGCACCCACATGGCAACCAAGTGTAACTCCTGCTCCAGGGGATCCAGTACCTTCTTCAGGCCTTTGCAGGTGTCAGGTCTCAAAGAAACCTGGGACAAATGGCTAACTGAGGTGCCTACTAACATATCAGAGCAGAAGCAGGATCCCAGCAATACCTAATACCTGTGGCTCCTCCTTGCTTTTCTCACCTCATGGCCTACCCTAAACCACCCCAGTGGACTCAGCTCCCTTCAGCTTCTGATCCTGTATAACTCAGGCATGTGGGCTCCTCACTCACTCTCTTGGTTCCCATGTGCTCTCTTGGTCCACTTGCCCCTCCCCCTTGCTCTTTCCCACCACTCTCCTCTCATGCTAAAGTCTATTCTGCTGCTCAGATTCAGTCGGGACTCTCCTAGTCTGAACTCTCCCTCGTAGCTACAGCAAAAGCTTCTCCTCAACCAGGTGTAGGCCACGTCCTCAATTTTCGCTCAGCAGGCAGTGCACACGCACATACATTACACACTTGTTAATGGCAATGGAAATGATTGAGGAGAAAAAGCAAAGTTACCAATGTATGAGAGAGGAAAACACTGAAGAGAAGCCAGTGATGATATGAAAAGGAATGCAGTCTAGTGAGGGGCAGGAGGGACTCAACTACACTCAATTCTTTTCTAGAGACAGAGTTTCTTTGTGTAGTTCTGGCTGTCCAGGAACTCTGTAGATCACGCTGGTCTCCATCTCAGAGATCTACCTGCCTCTGCCTCCCAAGTGCTGGGATTAAAGCCATGTGCCCAGAGACAATTCATTTTAAAGGTGAAGGTCGGAGGTAAGGATACATACCTAAGACCTGAGAGAAATGGTAACTGGCAACAGTTGAGGCTCTCCTTTATAACCTGCGTCTACTTCCTCTTTGAGATACAGAGTTGAAAAATAAGCTAGCTCACCAATTTAAGGGGAACAACAGAGAAGCCAGACTGGAGGTTTGGGAAGATGAATTAAGTGTAGAAAAGCAAATGTTCTTCTTGCAGATGCAACCAAAACAGATACTTTAGCATAGAACTCACAATGCACAATGATTTGGGTTATCTTTTTGGTTTGGGTCTAGCCTCTAATTGGCTGAGCCATCTCTCTAGCCAGGTTCTGTTTTGCTTTAGCCAATTGCAGCTGCCCGGGAGCTGGTGTGGAACTGGAAGGATTTAACAAGACTGGCAAGCAAGTGTGAAGGACCAAGGTACAAGCAATGTAAAACGGATTGATGAAATTTAAAAATGGAGGGTTAAGTGAAAAGTGAGAGTTAAAAGGCGACAGGCACTCGGGAGGCAGGAACAAAAAGGGTAAATAATTCAAGTCTAGCCTCGGCTATATGATAAAACGCTGTTCCTACGGAGGAAAAAACCTATAAGGATGAATTATAAGTCTTTCTACGATTGAAGGTTTGAATCAAGGTTCCTAAGTCTAGTTTCTAAGTTTAAGATCGTGGAAAATGGGAACCACCGTTATGCTTTCATTCCTAGCAGGTCATTTACCAAGAAGTGTGGATCACCCCTTGGTATATCTCGAAAGCACATTCCACTCTGACTCCTTTGTCAGGGAAGTTTAACAGACGCGCAAAGTACGGCTCTCACTTCCTCCGCTACCCTATTCACCTGGTCCGCCACTTCTAGCCTAAGGCGGGCTATCTAGAGGGCGGTCCCTCTCAAACTCACTCTTTGGATCCGAGTTGGGCGACGCTAACCGCCGGCGAAGCACGTCTTTCCAGTCCATGGCTGACTCCCGCTCAGAGGACCCTACATTTGCGGTTTGTTAACAGCTCCACCCACTACCAGCTGCAACGTCAGACGCCACCAAAACAAGTGGAAGTTAAGAAGGATGCCTGTACGCCATCTTGGGCAAGGGCGGAAGCCTTGGCTATAAAGAAAAAAAAGGAAAGATGTTGTAGCTATTCCAGATACGGCGATCACGCTAACAGGGACGAAATCAGACATGAAATAGATGAAAAAAATTATCCTTCTTAAGGGGGTGTCCCAGCTCAGCAAGTCAGATATTTAAAGGCCAGAAGAAATCTGCGTGACTTCTTCGTTTGGGCATTTGGCGCGTGCGCACCACAGGTGAAGGACTCCATTGGCATTTCCGAATTGAGAAAAGTATTTTCGTCACATTTTTGTTTTCTCTCTGGAAACCTTAACAGTTCCCAAGATGTAATAGACACTTCCGAAGCTGTACCCAGCCCTCTTGGATACTAAAAATTTCAAAATTACCTTTATCTTCGCCATACTCAACAGGACGCCTGAATTCCAGCCATTCAGGCCCCAGCGGCTCGTTCAGCGCGGTGCCTTGTGGGAATTGTAGTTTTCACCGCATTTATGGTTGCTTTAAGCTTGAGTAGCGTGGTGTGTTGTTTCATGAAGTGAACTTCGTTTGTCAGCAGTCCGTACAGTTAAGTCTGAACTCTTTCTCAACCTCACCTCCTTCTCTGTGTTGTTTATGCTGCATTTCCTTGATTCCCTCTCCCCTTCTCTGAAGAGTTTTGCGTCCTGGAGAGAGTTGTGAAAAGCAAGGAACCCTAGACTGGCTTTTCTTGCTGCTGCTGGAACTGCGGTTGGTGGTTCCTGACTGATGTTATTTCCGTGTTCTCGCTCCCTTGATATCCCGCCCCTCTTCAGGACCGTAGTAATCCGCACGAGTTAAACTGGGAGGTCCATGTGCTTTTTCTTCAGATTCGAAAATTGGAAGGTAACAGGCACCTCAGGATTTCCGTTCCGTCTTCTGGTTTAGGGATTGCTACTAGTGTTGGATGTCCTTGGATTGTTTTTTAATGAATAGAACTCTTGTGCTTTCCTTCACATTAAATCACTCCAAATATATAATCTTGGCTTGTTTATAAGGGAGAAACAAAAGAAAAATTCAAGAACTGGGCTTCCACTGTCTTCAGCCCTCAATACCTTAATTTTACATAGTGGAGTGAAGCTGTTTTTAGAAGTTGTCTCATTCAACTCACAGCAGAATGACTTTCTATTTGTCTGGTTTTCGGAGCTTTCCGAAACTTTGGAAGAGCAACCCTTATTTTGAGCTAGGCCCTGCGACCTCTTCTGCCTCTTTCTTTCTCGGGGTTCACTGTGTCATCGGGAACCAACAGAGATGGTTTTCTGTTAAAACCACCCCTCCAAATAGCAAAATACTCAATCTACTGGTTACTAAAGCTAGAACACTCAAGAAAGGAAATGACAGCAATAAGCAAGCTTCTTCTGGTCCTCATTATTTTGCTGCTGGAGCAGCTAAGAAGAGGTCCCACCTAAGTGGTAACCCTCAGAATCAAGGTCACACCTTGCCTGTGAAAAGCACTGTCCAACTCCCAACTAAACCTTTGAATTCCAAAGAGTGGGATAAACTTAAAGAAGATTTCAAAGGAAAGGCCAGTTTCGAAGACTTCGTCATTTCACAGATGACACGCAGCTGCAGTTCAGTCGATGTGGCCAAGTCTCTCCTGGCTTGGGTAGCAGCAAAGAACAATGGTATCGTGGGGTATAATTTACTCGTCAAGTATTTATATCTCTGTGTCTTTCATAAGCAGACGTCAGAAGTTATCGATGTCTACGAAATCATGAAAGCCAAGTACAAGAGTTTAGAATCTGGGGGTTACACCCTTCTCATCCGGGGATTAATCCACTCAGACAGATGGAGAGAGGCCTTGTTGCTGTTAGAAGATATTAAAAAAGTCATGGTCCCTTCCAAAAAGAACTATGGTGACTGTATACAAGGAGCCCTCCTTCATCAAGATGTGAACGTGGCTTGGAGTTTGTATCAGGAGTTGGTAGGTCATAATCTCATCCCTCTGTTGGAAACTTTAAAAGCCTTCTTTGATCATGGCAAAGACATGAATGATGATCAGTATTCAAACCAACTCCTGGACATCCTTTTGTATCTAAGGAATAATCAGCTGTATCCTGGAGAGTCATTTGCACACAGTATAAAGACGTGGTTTGAAAGGTAACTTTGATTTTGTATATGTGGTCTGTGTTTTGTTTATTAGTTGCTAAGACTCGTTTTATTCAACTTCTGCCTTTTTCGGTCTTGAGATAAGAGTTGTTTCTCCTTTAAAACAAAATATTCTCCTAAGAAAGTAGTAGGGGTAAATTTGAACTACTCTCTACTTGTCACGTAAAAGGAAATTATACAGCACCTTCTGTTTTTATATAAACAGATCTCTTCATTTTAGAACTATATTTTCTGAGGCATCTAGCATGAACAACGGGCAACATTATAGCAAGTAAAGGGTTTGTATCTGTGTGTGGGCACAGCATGTGGCAACAATAGAGGTTGACTTTAAGGTTTCTTTTTCTTTTTTCTTTTTCTTTTTTTCGGAGCTGGGGACCGAACCCAGGGCCTTGCGCTTGCTAGGCAAGTGCTTTACCACTGATCTAAATCCCCAACCCCAAGGTTTCTTTTTCTTTTTGTTTTTTATTTTTTCAGTCAAATTCCATCTTACTTTTGAGACAAGAGTCTCTCACTGAACCTGGAGCTTAGCATTTTGTCTAGACTCGCAGGTTGCATCTGCCTGTCTTCACACCCTTATTGCTAGGGTTACAGGGTCAGGCTGCTCTGCCAGGCTTAGGTGTGGGTTCTGGGGAATCTGAACTCAGATCTTGCTTGTGCAGCAAGTACTTTACTGGATGATCATATTCTTATTTTCAAAGGTGGCGACTGAAATATGTGCAGTAGGTAGGCCGTAGTCCTGTGTTTCCTCAGTTACAGTGATTGGAGTGGATGATGCAGTTCCCAATCAGTTCCGATACTCAAGCATTAAATAGAGAACTATCCTTCCATTTTATTTTGAGTCTTGTCTTGTTTGGCTATTCCCACCTCACCCCACACCCCCCAACTCTCCTTTGCTTTGACTCATGTTATTAACCACATAAATGTCTACTGCTTCAGTCTATGTCTGCATGTGTGTGTGGACGCATGAGTATTTCCAAGACAGGGTTTCTCTGTGTAACCCTGGCTGTCCTGGACATGGTTTGTAGACCAGGCTGGCCTTGAACTCACAGAGATCCGCCTGCCTCTGCCTCCTAAGTGCTAGGATTAAAGGTGTGCGCCACCACTGTCGGGCTGCTTCAGTCTTTGAGCCTCATTTCTTGACCCTTATTTTATTTTCTCTCTTTTTATCATATAGCGTGTTTACAGAACTTTCAGGTAGCAGTCGTGTCTAATTATCTTTTCGTACTTACTGAGTATCAAAAGAAGAGGAGTCCCAGACAAAGTGTGAAAATCTTCCAATGCCAAAGGGTTCAGGTTTCGTTTTGTTTCAAGACACTGGTTTTGGAGTAGAATTTTAGAATTTAGGAAAACATGTGTCGCAATAACAAAAAGAACTGATGGGGGAAAATTGGGTTTGGAAATAGGGATAATTGTGTGTGTAGGGGTTGTTTTATTTAGTTTGGGGCTTTCTTGTTACTGTTTTTGGTTTTTGAGACAGGGTTTGTCTGTTAGGTTCAGCAGGAATTTTTAACTTGTGGATAATTTGGTTTTGTAATCTTTTGTGTAGCATTCCTGGAAGACAATGGAAAGGACAGTTCACCACAATTCAGAAAAGGTAAAGACCGTTACTTGTCTCTAATGTTTGATTCTGGTAGAGTACATTCCAATGGCATTGACTTTAAAATCAAAAGGGCTGGAGAGATGACACAGAGGTTAAGAGCTATCTTGTTCTTCCATAGGACATGTGTGGTTCAGTTCCCAGCACTCTGGTGGCTCACAACTGCCTATAATTCTGGTTTCAGGGCATCTTCTGACCTTTTCTGGCCTCTGCCTGTACCCATACACATTCACACACACATACCCATACTCACACACACATACCCATACACACACACATACCCATACACACTCACACACACATACCCATACACACACACATACCCATACATACTCACACAAACACACAATAAAAAAATAAATCTTAAAGCCAGGTAGTGGTGGTGGTTGTGTGGAGTGGTGTACAACTCTAATTCCAGCACTCAGAAGGCATCAGGCAGATATCTGTGAGTTCGAGGCCAGCCCTGAAAGGAGAAACCCTGTCTTAAAAAATCAAAACAACAATAGATTCTCCCCTTACGCACTTCCCCCCAAAAATACTTCAAAGGGGAAGAGCGCTTTGAGTGATTTAAAAAAAAAATGTTTAAGAGCATCTTAAGAATAGTTTAATCAAGGGCTGGAGAGATGGCTCAGTGGTTAAGAGCACTGACTGCTCTTCCAGAGGTCCTGAGTTCAATTCCCAGCGACCACATGGTGGCTCATAACCACCTGTAATGAGATCTGATGCCCTCTTCTGGTGTGTCTGAAGATAGTTACAGTGTACATACATATAAATAAATAAATCTTAAGAATAGTTTAATCAAGAATTTATAATTAAATTTCCTGTGGGGGAGGGGGACCATCTCTGTTGTTGTTTTGAGAGTCTTGATCATGTAGCCCAGGCTGCTTCAAACATATAAAAAGCCTTAACCATTCAAGTGTTGGGATTGCAGTCATGTGACTGAGACTTTGGAATGCTCAGAACGTTTTTCCTGTTGATACTCTGAGTTTGTGTTACGCCTTAAAGATGCTTGCCCCTAGATTGCAGACCCAGTTGTATTCTAGGAATTACTGTGAAAGTTTCACCTGACTCCTGCCATCTTTCCCTGTCACCACAGTGGTGTGTGTGATACCATTGTGACTGATGCTCTGGAGAGCTCTGACTGTGCTGGGAGGAGGGGTAAACACAGGCCCTCATTAGGCTGTTCTGGAGTTGTGGATTCCAACTGTGACAGAGCTGGGAAAGTTGTTGGGAACCTTACAGCCATGTGGTGTGATATTCCCCGATCTAAAACGGAAAAAAAAACCCAGCAGAATATTTCGCTCCTGCCCTGTCAGTTTGTTCATTGTATTAACAACCTCAGTTGGCATCATGAACAAGCAAGACAAAGGCTGAAGGAGAGAAAGCCCTAGACTTTTTCTTTAAAAAAGAAAGAAAGGAAGGAAGGAAGGAAGGAAGGAAGGAAGGAAGGAAGAAAAAAGCTTTTACTTTATTATTTACTTTTGCTTTATTCAGTGTGAAGGTCAGTGGACAGCTTTCAGGAAGTTGGTTCTCTCCTCCGACCATGTCCATCACTGGGGTTGAAATCAGGCTGTCAGGCTTGACCACTGTAGTGGTAATACATAAATCCACGCTGAACTCCTTCACGGGTCCGTGCTGCCTCTACACCCGCCCAGTTGGTTTGGAGTCAAGAATGAAAGACGAGCACTCACCCCCACACACACACGTGTGCACACACACGAACGCACACATGAACGCACACACAAACACGTGCGCACACACACGAACACACACACATGTGCACACACGCACACACAGCCTTATTTTTAAATATTCCCTAAGCAGCTCAATGGCGGCTAAGAGACTCTCCCCTCCAATATTCTTGAGTTATTACTTTCTAAGATTTATATTTCATTTCTGCTACCCCAGACCCAATCAGGGTAGAGTGGGCCAGTCTCTCACTGCCAAGCTATTGGCCGATGGCAACTTTATTTCACCAATCAAAGCCAACCAGAGGCAGGGACCCTCAGTGTCTCACAAGCTGACTGACTGGGGGTGGGGGGTGGGGCGTGGGGGGGTTCCCCATGTAATTTTGGGAGCCGGATTAACACAAATAACATTAGAACCAATCTGCAGCAACCACAGACACCCTTACCACTGAGCCATTTTTTTGAAGCCCCTGTTTTTTGAAGCACTCTTCTAAGAGTGTAAAGCATACATACATACATACACACACACACACACACACACACACACAAAATGCCTTAGTAGAAAAACATTTGTGTTTTTCATCTACGTGCCTAGTGATCCTCTCTGCCTAGTGATCCTCTCTTTTGGGTTTTCTGGCATACTGATAGGTGATATCTTTAGGTTTATAAAAAAAAAAATCAAATAAATGTGATTATAAAGGTATGTATATATATATGTCATTTATGATATATATATATATACATATATATATATATATGGTATTTCCTTGTGCTTTGGAATTACTCATTTTAGGAAAAAAATGACATTTCTAAGACATTATTTTGTTGCTGTAAAATTATAAAAAAAAATGCTGTCTTTTACCCTGCACTAGATCCGGCACTGCAGTGCCCCAAGATAATCTGGTAGACATCTTCATCTCAGTCAGCAAAGCATCTCACCCGCTTTGCTCCATCCCATATCACACTGCTTCTCTCTGAGCCTGGCAACAATCTCTTTACCCATCTAGTTCCCAAGGCAGGCTGCCACCATGCTAAACATACACATCCCAATTTCATGGTGGGCTAGCACGTCTAGCCACCACACACTCTCTTAAACTTAAATCGCCACATGAAAGAACACACAACACAATAACCTCTGATCCAATTGATAAGATATAATTTGCTCATCTAGACATACAAAGCCCTGTACACATCCATCCCTTAAGAATATTCATAACAACCTGTAAATGTGCAGAGAGGAATCATAACGTCAGCCTCCATGTTCTCTCCGCTGCTTCTCCCTCCTCTGGTTCCAGTCCCTCTTCCCTCAAACTTTTCTCCCTCTCATCCTTCCTTCTCATCCAATGACAGGCCTCGTTCTGTCTTGTACCTGCCTTCACCTGTATGACATCATCCTACATTATTTAATATTAAGCTTTGCAATTACAGTGGCCAGTGTTCAAGCTGTGGCAGAGCCATAGAGTCTATCCATCTGAGTCCAGAAGAGTATGAATTTCTCAAGGAAACAATCATGAGGGATGTGATTGATGGTGGCGACCAGTACAAGAAGACGACACCTCAGGTGAGTCTAATGGTGCGACTGTGCTCTTAGATTGCTTGTCTGGAGTGGAGCCCAACAATTCTTTTCTTGTGAAAGCCAAAGGGCAAATATCTGGGGCTCTGTGAGCCACAGTCTCTTGCAGTAGTTTCATTGAAGTTAAAATAGCAGTGGGTGGTGTAGAAATGACTGACTGTGACTGTGTCATTAGAACTATTCATGAGGCCTAGGAGGGTGGCTCAGTGGGTGAAGTGCTAGCTGTGCCAGCTCAAGGACCTGACGTAGATAGATGCCTAACACTCGAGTAAAATCCAGACATGGTGACCCATGCACGTGACTCCTGGGCCTGGGTGTGGGAGGGCATGGAGGCAGGAGGATTGTGAGGGCTTGTTGGTCCGTCTCAGTCAGTCCAGCTGAAATAGGGATCCCAAGGTTCAGTAAGAGGGCCTGCCTCAAGATACAAAGTGGAGCGTGAGGAAGGGAGGCTCCAGAGGCTTTTCTCCAGCCTCTACATGTGCTTACGTGAGCACGCGCAGTCTGCACACACCCACCCTGCCCCTGCAAAACCAAAACACCATTCACGAAAACAAGCAGTAGGATAGGTTTAGCCCATGGTTATAATTGTGTCTTCCATAGATTACTTGGAGAGTTTTGTAGAGTAATCGAGTCTATTACAGTCTATTGAAGTCAGTCTAATTCTATCTAATCATAATTTCAGTGTTCAAAGTTGGGTGTGGGTCCTGTTACAAGGCACAGCTGCTTGGGAGGTGAAACATGGGGAGCTTGGTCGTGCTTATCAAGAGCCACCACTAGGTGGGTGCTGGCCTTCAGGGGAGCAGGCTGAGGACAGCGTCTAACCGGAGTGAGGGTGGTGGAGGGCCAGCTCCAGCTTAGCTTAGTGGTGATTGTCCTTAGCTTGGCTGCAGTTGGGCTGGAGGCACAGAAAGGCCTTCTGTGGGAGGCTTAGGCTGGAGCTCGGTAGTCGAAGACGCCCTCCGTGCTCCCCGTGGAGAATCTTGATGAAGGAGACAGTCCATGGCTCTAAACTGTTTATGGACTGTTCATCATGGACAGTGGATGCATACTCTACCACCTTCTCAGGGTGATCCCAAGATTAAATACCTTTTGCAGGGAGGAATGTCTGGGAAGGGAAGCTTATTGGCTAAGCCCCCAGAGCCTCTAGGTACCTCATTACCATGGAGCACTCTGTTCTGGGCCTACGTGACCTCACGTTTCCTTATGTGTGGCACATGTTCCAGGCCAGGAATTTGGCAGGGAGCAGGGAGGTGCCTGCTGTCTCAGGTGTGAATTTCCGAGGTCTCAACCTGCTCGACCCACCAAGCTTCCTGACATGGTTTACTGTCCCACAGTTGGGTGCTTACTTTTTTTCTCTGAGTACTGTTTTCAGCGGATTCTTGTTTGTTTGTTTGTTTTGTTTTGTGAGACAGGGTCTCACTATGTCTCTCTGCCTGCCCTGGAACTCACTTTGTAGATCAGGCTGGCCTCGAACTTACAGAAATCTGCCTGCCTTTCCCCCTTTCTGGTTAATAAGAAACCTGTGAGGTAGCATCCTGAGACCATGCTGACAGCACATTGCCTAGTAACCTTTTACCCAATGTTTTTAGCATCATGGAAATGATCACTACTTTTTGACATTGTAAAGGCACTTTTGTCCCCATTCCACATTTAGTAACTAACGTTTTGTTGTATGAAGTGTTTTCTCTCTTTCTATCTTTGTCACTAGTCCAAATACATAAGAACTCTTTCATTCCCTCCCCTGTGTGTGTGTGTGTGTGTGTGTGTGTGTGTGTGTGTGTGTGTGTGTGTGTGTGTGTGTGTGTTAGAACCTATTGCTATCATTCTGTTGATTTTCTCTGACTTGGCTAGTGGGAGCCCCTCAAGCCAGTTCCCGTCTCTTTTGGCACCTGTTCATCCCTACCCCACTCCCCCTAAGGTGCTTCTGCCTCAGTTGTGGAGCTCCTCTCATTGGGTTTTTTGGTTTAACACTACCTATGGTTCCATAGTGCTGGGATTCATTTTAAATACTTACTTATTCTAAGTGAATAGAAGGAAGAGTTGTTCATTTTTCTGTGCTGATTTGAACTCAACTGAAATCTTCCCCTTGGATACTGTTAGCTCCAGATTATAGACAGTGCTGCAAATAGCAAAAGGATTTGATGTATTTAATTAGCCCAACTCACAGAGCAGCTGATTCTAATCATAGGTGTTGGGGACAATTTTTTCCTTGGCTCTTTATTAGCATCTTTTCCCCTTGCGTCCTATCTCTTGTAGTATAAGAGGCTTGCACTATTAAAAAAGTAATAGCTACCAATTTAACAATCACTGTCAATGAAAACAAATGCAGCTGTCATCTTAAAGGGGAGCATTGTAGTTTACTCTGAAATCAAGTGGCTGTGGCCCAGAATGTAGATTCAGTTACCCCAAATTTCATGTTTCAATGTGGTGACAGTTTCATTTTACTTTTGTAGGAACAAAAACAAAGTCATAAGTCAAGATACTTAGAAAAAACTATATGGTGGCAATATCACATAGGCAGGCTATGACAAAGTGGGGAGGGAGATCTCTGTTATAGGCTTCAGATACCCTGATGACATCCTTAACCTTTGGGCTGGTGGAAGCTAAGTGTTTGTTTCCAAAAGTATTTACCTAATGGTCACAAGGATGTTAGGTCACACACAGAAGTAAGGGACAAATGACCATTTAGAGGCTTAATATAGCCCCAGAGAACTGCCTGGGCTTCAGCATTCTTACTTTCCGTAATCACTGGAGTTCCAATCAGTCGAGCAATCATGAGTGTTGGATGAGGACGCAGCTTTTATTCCTTGAGCCTTCATTTAACTTCATGTATGGCATGCACTTCTCATCCCGTTAGAGTCACAAAATCCAACAACGTCACAAGGACACTAGCATTTCAACGTCCGGAAGCTCAGGATAAGAGTAGCTGTTAGGGCACATGGCTGTATTGATTCGGGATTTAATTTCTGCGGGATAGGTAAGGCAGGAGTGGGTCTGAAGCACTTCTGCTGAATAGCAGGGAAACCAACTCATTCTGAGCCCAGAGGGAGGAATTAAAGGTGATGAGTTAGTCGAGTGGACAGATGAGATAAAGAACTTAGTGCTTTTGTTCAGACCTCTAGTTCCGCCGAAGTGCAGGAAGCAAATTGTTCATTTAAAGGGAAGAAAAATGATGGTGGCCTGAGGGAACTGGTAGAGTTAAAGCCCTGGAAGTTTGGGCTCTTTGTGAAACCATGAATCAGAGTATGGCTCTGGTGCCCCAGCTGAGGCTCGAGGGCACACTACTAATGACACGATCTGTCTCAGCAAGCCGTTGCGAAGTCCTAGACCATCTAGCTATAGGAACAGAAAAGACGGTGAATTTGATGGTGTGAGCGTTTGCTAGTCTGGTACAATTGCAGGAAGGAAAGAGCTGAGGGGTGGTAAATGACACTGAGTTTAACAAGGAAATGGTGGTTGGGAGCTCGTGGACTTGGAGCGAGAGAGGAGAGGGACGGGAGCTCCTTGAAGAGCAAGCTTAAAGGGCAGAGGGCGGCAATCAGATTTCCATCAGTGTTGCCTTGAGTTAGATTCTAGAATGTGTGGAGTTCAGATGCTGACAAAAGCCAAGTAGGGTCACACAGATCACCTTAAAGCCTGCAGTGAGGGCCAGCAGCTCATACACAGATGCTGTGAGTGTCCATGAAGGTTTATTTTCATATGTTCCCAGGTCTAGGGATTAAACCCTGGGCATCCTGCATGTCAGGCAAGGGCCGTACCGTTGCGTTCTGCTGCTAGTTCTCTTTAATAATCTGTATCTTTCCTTCCTTTCATCAGCCTGCCCTCTTTCCAAAGTCTCTTTCTTTCTTAAGACAGAGCATCTGCCAGGTGTGGTAACTCGTACCTTTAATCTTGCCATTCTAGAGGCAGAGGCAGAGGCAGAGGCAGGTGGATCTCTGAGTTTGAGGCCAGTCTGATCTACAGAGCTCCAGGACAGCCAGGGTTACACAGGGAAGCCCTGCTTTGACAAACAAATGAAAAAACTTTACTGTGTAGCCCTTGCAGATCTCAACTTGCTATATAGACCAGGCTGGTCTTGAACTCATAGAAATCTGCCTGCCTCTGCCTCCTGAGCACTGGGCTTAAAGACATGGCCACACATGGCTCTCCCCCTGTCTGATAATTATAGCCACATGAAATACTTGCCCTGTGCCAGCATTTTGCTTTGCCCCTTGGGTTGGGGATGGGAACTGAGTCGGGTAACCACATTCTTGGTCAGTACGCTGGTGTCTGGAATACTGCATAGCAAAGAAGAAGAGGTGTAGAATGATGTAGATCGGGGTCAGCAAACTGTGGGTCACAGAGCAGATCGGCCTGCTCTTTGTTTCTGTAAATAAAAATTCGTTGGACACATTCATTTATTTAGTACTACTTGCAGCCGTGTTTGTCCTGAAGAATCGAGTAGGAACCATAAGACCATGAGGCCTGCAGAGCTGACGTATTTACCATTTGAGCCTTTATAAAAATCCTTTGCCAACCTGTGATACAGGTGAGTATCGGAGGTCTCAGTGGAAGGAAGGAGAGAACAAGTCATGAGTTCAAGGAGCAGTGGGAAGAGAAGGCCTCAGTGTCTGTGGTCTGTCCTGTGCTTGCTGTCTGTACAGGAGGAGTTGATAGGGATAAGATTGAAATACCAGAAGCAAGGCAGAGGCTTCTGGGCGCCCCAGCCTAAATGAGGAAAGAGCTGCTTGGTCAGGGTGTCTAAGGCGCTGCTGTGCTTTGGGGGCCTCTTCGGGGACAGCCCCGTGTTCGGTTTGTTTACAGTGTCTAGGAAAGAAGCTAGAAGGATGTGCAGAGTCCGAAGTAGGTCCCAGGATGGGTGACTCTTATTTATCTTCTTCCCCTCCCTCTGGAGTGACAGGAGAAAATGATATTTTACTTTCTGTACTGAGTTTTAGTGCTCGGAAAAGATGAGCACTTGGGTCGAGCTTTGAGAGGAGAGTTAATATTGGAGGTTTTGGGGTGCCGTCCCCAAGAATAAACTCAATCCTAAGAATGCCTGAGCTCATCCAGAGATGGAAGAGTAGAGTAGTAGGTTCAGTTAGAACATGGTGGGGATCGATGGGGAAACACGTAGGAGGAAGGTTTTATTTCTGCTTACTTGTATGTCTGGGTGTGGTAGAGCTGGGGTGTTGTGCGTTTGTGACTGCTGGGCCCACAGATGACAGAAGAGGGCATCCATCCCCTGGAGCTGAAGTGCAGGCTGTTGTGGATGCTCTCTTATCTGATGAGCCATCTCTCCAGCTCCAGATTTTTATCTTTTAAGCATAACTTTACTGGGGTATGTTTGGCGTAGAAGAAACTTCACATGAAGTGTTTAGCTAGGTGAGTTTTGGTATATGTGCTTGCCGTGCAAGCCAGACAACCCGAGTCCAAGACCTAAAACCACAGTGGAAGGAGAAACCAAATTCTGAAAGTTGTCCTCCGGTTTCACACCCGTATGTGGCCTGCATCTGCCTGCACTCATTCATGTACATGCATGAGTGCATGTGCACACACACAAATACACACACACACACACACACACACACACACACATACACACACACTGATAATACATAAAATAAAAATTACGTTATTTATGCTTTTGTATAAGTTTCCCACGCCTGCCCAATGACTTTGTATTGATGACTGAAAACGACAGAGATTATCGTCTCACAGCCTGGATGCTAGAAATGTGAAATCAAGGTATTGCCACGTTGCATCTGAAGGCTCCAGGGACCTCTGTTCCAGCTTCAGACGCTGTCCACTCCTGAACACTGTACCCTCGCCTCCTTTTCTCCCTGTCCTAACTATCCTAATTTAACCCTCTGGCTTGGAGACTCTGGGTTGGTTTTCCAGAGCTCCCAGATGATTTTCAAGTGCAGCTGGGACTGGAACCATCGCTCGTAGTACGAGAGTTTGACGAACCTTACTGCGTAGCAGCTTTTCTGTGGGAGAGAGAAAACATCTCTAAAGATATAAGAGCAACGAAGGCAACTTGTTAGTTTTTCTGTTTTTAATTAGTTTTTAAGACAGAAGCAGTATTCTGTTTTGTTTGTTTATTGTTGTTGTATTAATTTACTTATACATTTATCCATCCAAGCAACAGGCAAGATTTTCCTATGCAGCTCTGGATGTCCTGGAACTCACCATGTAGACTGAGGCTGGCCCTGAACCCAGAGATCTGCTTGTCTCTGCCTCCCTAGTTCTGGGATTAAAGGCATTTACCACCCTACCCCAACCCCAAGTTGGGTTTGTTTGTTTGCTTGTTTATATGTTTGTTTGTTTGTTTGTTTTGAGACAAGTTCTCTGCATAGCCTTGACTGTCCTGGAACTCAGTATGTAGACGAGGCTAGCTTCGAACTCACAGATTCACCATTCCCTCCCAACGCCCAGTTGCTGCAATTGAAGGTGTGCACCACTTCACTGGGCACAAATTTAGTTTTTAGCTCAGGCTGCCTAATATTAACTATTAGCCCAGACTGTCCTTGAACTCGTGACAAGGTACTAGCCTCACCTCTCCAACTGCCAGGATTTTGAAGTGTGAGCCATCAACCACACTTCCTGTTTTAAACGTTCATGTGCAGTTCTCATATGGCCACCAGGTGGCAATGGAGTACCGCATAATTCCAGTTTATTGGGCAGTTTATCTGTTAAAAGATTTGCAAGTTTCTCAAACCGACAGGTGACTGTTTTTTGTGGGTTTTTTTTTTTTTTTTTAGTTACGGGGGTATTGGTATTCTTAACAAAAAGAACAACAAAAATTAGATGTTTTTTTGTTTTTTGTTTTTATTTAGAAATTTTGCTCACATAAGAATTCAGTTCTTTAGGGTTGGAAAATGAGCTGGTTGGTAAAGTGGGTTTAGTCCCCAGTCCTTTATAAACCTGACATGGTCACACACACCTGCAGTCCCAGCAAGTAGAAACAGGAGCATCAGAAACTCACGCTCATCCTTGCCTACATAGTGAGTACAAAGCCAGCTTGAGACATACAAGACTGTCCCCAAGACAGACAGACAACCAACCAAACAAACGTCCATAATTTTTATTAAGGGAAATGTCCATGTGTAAAAGTAGAGAGATGGGAAGATGGACCCCTTCAGTGAGATTGTCTGGTCATGCCCCACCCTTCCCCCTTGCAATCAGGTTAATTTGACAATAATTCTAGCAAGAATTTATCCTGTAAAGTACAAACATATTCCTAGCTAAGTGATAGTGAAGCACTCCTTTAATTTCAGCACTTTGGGAGGCCGGCAGGTGGATCTCTGTGAGTTCAAGGCTAGCCTGGTCTACAAAGCAAGTCCAGGATGGGGCTACAGGGCTACCTGGAGAAACCTTGTCTCAAAACACCCGTGTGTGTGTGTGTGTGTGTGTGTGTGTGTGTGTGTGTGTGTGTGTGTGTGTGTGTGTGTGTGTTCCTTTGTAAAATTATGCTTTCCCTACACATTTAGAAATACTTTGGAGTATCAGGTAAAGTATTTGCTTTCCAAGCATGAGGATCTGAGTGCAGTACCCCAGTTCAGAGCCGTGTAAAAGTCAGGTGTGGCAGTGTTGTTAACTTCAGTGCTAGGACAGGCAGAGACAGGAAGATTCTGGAGGCTGGATGGCTAGCCAGCGTAGAGGAAACCCCAGGTTTCCTCACAGAGGAAGTTGGAAAGCAATAGAGGGAAAAACCCATACTTCAGTTCTGGCCTCTGCACGAATACAGTCAGGCACTTGCATACATGTACACGTGTACCCCACGCAGGCATACACATTCATAAAGACACGCACAGACTGAGAACCTGAGGGTGGTTTTATGTGGGGCTCTAGCTAGTGATGCTTCTGCTTTAGAGAAGTACTCTTAATAGTCCTTAAAATTACAGCCATTACGTGGGCGCATTTTATGGAAATTTGTTCAATAAAAAATAAGTATCAGTGAGAAGGAGCTGTGTTAGTTTCCTTTGCAAGTCTTTTTAATTATACACCCGAGTGGGCCACTTTTTAAAATGGCAAAACAGTTTATACTTAGAAGTGGCCAGCTGGACCTAATTTACATGATTCCAGTTTGTCGGCAGTGTCCGTGGCCTCCGTTAGGAGTGGGATGAGCAGAAATCTCTCCAGGGCTCTCACCTTGGCTTCCTCAGTGTCATGGAGTTTATTTATTCCCAGTCTGTTCAGTGCGATGTGACCTTGTCAAAGTGTTGTGCTCCTGAGTAGCCAGAATTTGATGATGGCCTGCAGTGGTCCAGATTGTTTCTCCTCAGGGCATTCCTCATGGGTATTGGTGCTATCTTGGGAATTATAAAGTCTTGAGGAATTATAAAATGCAGAGGTGTGGAGGGGGTGGGGTGAGGCTGCATGATTTTACATTTTCTTTTGACGGTTGTTTAAGATAGGTTGTCCCTGCTCAGGTTAGCTTCAGATTCACAATATAGTGCAAGCCGGCCTTGAACTCACCTTTGTCTTGCTTGAGCCTTGTGATGCTGGTGTTACAGATTTTCTCCGCTGTGCCCAGCTCGGGCCACAGCTTTTTGGCTTTGAATTCGGCTGTTCAGGAGATGTGGGTTTCTATGCTTTCAAGTATCGCCTTTATTGTTTGTTAATGTACACAAGTGTTTTGCTTGCCTATATATCTGTGAACCACTTGCATGCCTGATGCCTGCAGAACATAGAAGATGGTGTCAGATCGCCTGAAAATGGAGCTCCAGGAGGTTGTGAGCCATCTCGTGGATGCTAGGAGCTGAACTCATGTCCTCTGTGTTGGTTTTTGTTTGTTTGTTTGTTTGTTTTTAACAAAATCTCAATCATTCAATTTTACCAGTGGAGACTTGGGAGCCAGATGCTAGGGTGAAGACCTGCTAGTTCAGAGAGGCAGAGAAAACGTTCAGCTGACTTTCCTCCTCAGCCAGTGTCCCAGAAGGAATTCCCCTCTCTCGTGCCTCTCAAAAACCTTCAAACTGAATGTCCCTCCCTTCTACTTCCTGTGTGTCTCTGTCCTTCCGACTCCTTTTTAGTCTCTATTTTATGTTCACTTCCTGTCAACTGGTTGCTTGCTCTGCCTCTTGACCTATGGCTTACTTTCTTTATCCCTCTTTACAATATTCAAGTATAAACCTCCTGGATTAAAGTGCTAAGGCTAAGCCACACTACAACTGAAAATGGATTTTTTCCAGTAAATAACACAATCTCAGGGTCGCCACAGTGTGATTAAATATCCTGCCACACCTCAAAAAAGCACCAAATATTTTCTTTTCTTTCTTTTTCTTTTTTTTTTTCTTCTTCTTCTTCTTCTCGTTCTTCTACACGAGGGTTAAGGGTGCTTTTTAATTGTTTTAGGTTACAGGGCAGAAATCCCAGCTGTGGTTTGAGTGGTAGATGGACACTGTAGGTGCTCTAAATTGAACTCTTTATCACTCTCCAGAACTTTGTCTTTTGAGTTTGAAGATCTTGCTATTTCTAAGTTAAATCATGGGGTTCCCAGATATTTTTTTTTTTTTTAAAGAAAAACGTGGTAAACAGTGAGATCAGGAAGCTTATGTGCTTACTTATGATGCTCATGCACGAATGACTAATTTTTAATAACCAGGGGACATTTTGTGCAGTGCCCCTGTGACAGTCATTTCCTGAATCTTGTCCACTTTCTCCCTCAACTCACAACTGAAAACCTGAAGGTAGACCCATGGTTACCCAGACAACAGCTAGCGCTCTGAACCACTGGGCCACTTCCCAGCCCCCTTTTATTGGAGTTTACCAACTAGAGTCCAACCTCTTTTATGAGATTCGATTTGAAACAATATGCTTTTTGTACTTTCCTTTTAATGCATCCATGAATGTTGTTTATGAGGTCAGGAGTGTGATCAATGGCTCTTGTAGAGTTACACCGGAGATTTTTAGATATGGAGAATGTTTTAGGACAGAGCTGACATGGGTGCTGGATTGGAAGGCACATGTGAGGGGAAATGTGAAAAGCCAAGGGATAAAGTCATGTTTGGGCATTGCTGCAGTACTAAAAAATTTAATAAGATATTTTCTTGTTTAATAAATGTTAAGTATGCACTGTATTTCTGGCAATTTCCACATTGGATTATCTTTGCTTTAAGAGATTAAAATTTATATTTTTGGTTGTGAGCCTAGCCTTTAACGGCTGAGCCATCTCTCCAGCCCAGAGATTAAAATTTAATAAAGAGTCTGGTGGCTCATGCACTTTGGAATCCTAGCACTTTGGAAGTAAAGGCAGGAAAATCAGGAGTTCAAGGTCATCCTTTGCTACATACTGAATTCAAAGCCAGGTTGCTCTACATGAGATCCTGTCTTAAAAACACGAATGAATGAACAAACGAATGAACAAGTAAATGAGTAAATAAAGGAGAACTTTAGCATTTTGGAAATATCAGCTTATTTAACAAATTTTAAAAAATTTAAATAATATGTTTGTGGGAATGTGTACATGGGTACAGGTGTCAGCAGAGGCCAGAGGTGTTGGTCCCTTGGTGCTGGAGTTATAGGTGGTGTTCAGAATCAAACTCAGGTCTTCTGGGAGAGCCTTTAATCACACAGCCCTCTCTCCAGCCCCTAGATCCTCTGTAATCAATCAAAAAGTTACTGCGCTTCTCATCTCTGCTTCCTTCCTGGTCTTTAAAGATTTTTTATTTATTATATATAAGTGCACTGTAGCTGTCTCCTGGTCTTTAAATAGGGAAGATTGGACCAGGTGGCTGCAGGGTCCCTTTGGAGCTCTTGAGGTTACGATTTCCTGTTGCCAGGAAGCTACTTTATCTAGTAAGAGGAAGCTAAGGCAGAGTTGAAGGTGGAGCTCCAAGGTTTTGATTTGGGTGTGCGACTGCAGTCTGAATGCTGTACTGTCAGGGTGCAAGGCAAGAAAAGCACATCTGGGGTTGGGGATTTAGCTCAGCGGTAGAGCGCTTGCCTAGGAAGCGCAAGGCCCTGGGTTCGATCCCCAGCTCCAAAAAAAAAAAAAAAAAAAAAAAAAAAAAAAAAAAAAGAAAAGCACATCTGATCCTTACTGATGTCGCAGCTGTACGAGGCTCTGTTGAGAACCTTCTGGCCTTCCCTCAGTGGCTAAAGGTAGAAATGTGAGGTCGTTACACACTGAGCAGAGGATGTGAGGCCTCAGGCATAGCTTTATCTGTAGATGATCATTCTGCAGGACTCGAAGAGATAAAATAGGAGAATTAAGAATTTGAGTAGCTGGAAGAAAGGAAGAGAAAGAGAGAGAAAGGAAGGAAGACTGAGTAGGGTATTGTGTTTACAGGTATACTCCTAGCACACAAAAGGCTAAGGCGGGAAGATTGATCACGGGTTGAAGGGCAGCCTGGGCTACATAGTGAGTCTAAGGCCAGCCTAGGCTACATGACCTTGCTTCAAAAAAAAAAAGAGTAAATAAAGAAAACAACCTGAAAATAGGGAGGGAGTAGATGGGGTTACATATGACACAAAATTGGCCTGTGTTCTCAGGTCACATTAGTTTACAGGCTTGTGCGGGGTTTATAATTCTGTCTCTTGTATTATGATTTAGATTGCCGTTACAAAAAAATTTTTTTAAGATTTTTATTTATTTTATGTATGTGAGTACACTGTCACTGTCTTCAGACACACCAGAAGAGTGTTACAGATGGTTGTGAGCCACCATGTTGTAGCTGGGAATTGAACTCAGGACCTTGCTGAGCCTGAGAGCTCCAGGCTCAGTGACAGACCCTGTCTCAAAGACCAAGGTAGTTGAGTTTAATCTCTAGGACGTATATGGTTAGAGAAAGCCATCTCCCAAAACTTGTCCTCTCACACCTATACATACATGTACCATGATATTGAAGCATGTGAACACACACACACACACACACACATACACACACTAAATCAATCAATCAATCAATCAGTCAATAAGGGTAGTGAAATTAAAATAATAATAAAGTAGGAAATGATTGAGAAGGACATCCATTGGAAACATCTGACCTGTACATGCACATGCACACCCATACACCACACACACACACACACGCGCGCACACACACACACACACACACACACACACACACACACACACACAGAGAGACAAAGTGAGGAAGAACTGCTATCTTAAACAAATACACATGCACTTGCAGGTAAGAGTCCTGGAGGAGGCTTTAACCAGTGCGTCAGTCGTCAGTGGTGTCTCACAGAGCAGCATCTCTCTGAAGCATCTCCCCTTAGTTAAAACTGTGTACTCATATTCACTGTGAGATGAAAACAATTTGGGACACCACTGAAGAGTGAAAGTCTCCTTTAAGCAAATATTTTGAAAATACTGAAATTTGCTGGGCGTGGCTTGCAAATGCTTTTAATCCCAGAGGCAGAGTCAGGTGGATCTCTGAGTTCCAGGCCAGCCAAGACATCCCCAAACCTGGGAAAGTGTCATGTCACCGTACGGTGGTAAATTGTTCCTTTTTCTGTTTTTAAAAAAGTGAGATTCCATTTCTGAGTAGGCTCTAGAGAGGCTTCCTATTGCACCCCATTGCTTCTGACTAACAAAAGTTATTAACTTAAAACAAAAAACCAATAACCTGTGCGTGTGAATGTGCTAGCCAGTGAGCGGCCTGGACGGCTGTACTCAGCAGATGCTCTGCCCTGGCTATTGTGCAGGTGTGAGCTATAGCACCACCGCTCTGGGTGGGGAGACTTCCCTGTAGGGAAATGGAGCCTGAGAGCCGCTGTCCTCCACAGTGCTAATTGGGAAGTGCGAGGTGTGGGGATTTCCATCCTTTGTTGATCAGGTCTCCAGGCGCATTTCCTCCAGCTTCTTGCGTGGGCCTGAGCTGTGGGGCAGCTGCAGGGAAGTGAAATGTGACTCCCCGAGCTCCAGGGCCTGGCTTTTCATTTGGAGATTTTATAATTGCAAGAGAGGAATGTGCAAAGCCGGACTCTGTGGCTGGTTTAGCAATAGGTCTGTCCTGTCGGTCCGGAATTACGTTTATGCCAGTCGTAGCTGTGCGCAGATGATTTGAATCTGCGGATAGTACAGGTTGTCGCAGCAGCCAGCAACTTAACGGCCCACGGCTGTAATGTAGCTCGCTGTGTGTTGCTCTGGACCTAGAATGGAACGATCACATCCTGACAGGCTAACAAAAATGCTGACGTTCCTTTGCAGGTTCCTGTTGTCCGGATGCTTGTGTTTTGTTGAGCTGAGTATTTTTCAAAGTCTTCGAAATGAGAAAAGCTGCCAAGGATATATTTTTGGGAGGGTGTTAAGGCCCTGCCTAGGTAGAGTGACCGGGGCAGTCAGAGGAGCTGAGTATGATGGTACACAGGAACTGTCTGACTGAAGTTGAAAGTTCTAGTCAGAGTTAATACCTTCCCAGCAGTCCCTGCCAATATCTTGAGGTCGACTACGTTTGTTCATTTTTCCAAAAATATTGTCTGGAGGCTGGGATGGGTAGCATGTTGCTCTAATCTCTGCGTGCAGCTGTGAAGGTGAAGGCAGAAGGGTGACGAGGTCAAGGCCAGCTTGGACTAGAGAGGCTGACCCTAGGTAAATAAACAGGCTCTGGTACTGCCCTTGCCTAGTAAGAAAGGAATGTATCTTTTTCTATTCTAAGAAGGAGAAAAATCCCCACAAAATATATTTAGGAGCCCTTGCTGCCTCTAAACATAGACCGGGCTTTTGCCGGCAGAAAATTGTGACGTTTCTTCCCAAGTCACTTGCCATTTTGTTTTTGACATCCACGGCCTCTGTCAGAGAGACTTCACGTAGTTGGTAGTCATTGAGTGCCAGAATGGCCAGAGGTGACCTCTGGAGCCTTTGTTTGCAGAGCTGTTGATGAGACCTCCCTGTCAGCTGTGTGGTCAGTAAAACTGTAGACAATGTTTAGGTCCAAATTTAAGTTTATTTCTGTTGTATCGGGATGGAGCTTTTAATTGCATGTATTTAATGGTGTGTGCACACGCGCATGCTCACATGTGCTCCTGCTTGAGCACACACACAGAGGTGCAGGTATAGAGTCAGAGGACAAGTTTCAGGAGTCCTTTCCGTCTTTTTACCAAGGGGGTCCCAGGGATTGAATTCTGGTTGTCTGATTTGGCAGCAGTCGTCCCTACCCGTTGAGCTGTGTTACTGCCCTCATCCCATCTTAAACGTAAGGTAACCGTGACCATATGTTTATGAATCATTTTTAAGTGAGTCAGTTATGAACTCAACTTGTCCAAAAATGAACTTGCTGGGCATGGCTGTGTGTGACTTTAATCCTAGCATTGTAAGGCAGATCTCTGTGATTTCAAGGGTCTCCATGGGAGATCTAGGCCGAGCTCAGTGATGCTAAGACTCAAAACAGACAACCAAGCAAGCAAGCCAAGTGCTTTGTAAATGCTTCCCCTTTGTGGCTCTCAAGCCTCCTTTGTTATTTCCTCCTTATCTGCCTCCCGGACCCAAACGATTAAAGCTGATTTTGTCTCCTTCCTAATCCTTGACTTTGGCATCTAATGTGTCACAGATGTGATTTTTACATCATTTCTCACCATTGCCTCTCCTGTTCACTTGCACTAATTCCATCCAGGCCTGTAGTGTCAGCTCAGTTTGCACACTACTTCCTGTCTCACTCGTGTGTATGCTTCCCTTCTAACATCCGCTTCTCCCTATTTCCAGATTGGTCTTTCAGAACACTGACTTAATCATATCATCCTTTGTCTAAAATCTTCTGCAGTTCCCAAACCCGTGCTACAGGTAGCTTTTCCTAGTTTAGCCACAGCCTGTGTTTCAGGCCCTGACTCTCACTTCTCCTCCCTAAACACCTACTTCAGCCAGTACCTACCAGCTCTGGGCTACTTCTTAGTGTCCCACCCACTTCCCCAACTGTGTTCTTATCTCCAAATCCTTGAGGCTTTCTTAAGTGCCTTTTCTGTCTTCTTTCTTGACTTTTAAAAAGCTAATATTTTTATTAATTATTTGAGAAATTCACACAATGTATTTTGAACAGATCCATTCCACCATGAAATCCAATTTATGTTGCCCAGCTACTTTTGGGTGTGGGATCTGTGAACCAGGTATCATACAATTGAAGAAAACTGACCCTTCTCCCAACAGCTACCAAGTGCTAGAATCTCCTCACTAAGGTGGGACCTCATTCCCATGAAATTGCGAGGGTCTTGTGTGTGCTGTCATTGTGAGTTCAGATATGCAGCTGCCCCTTCTATGTCTGGGAAGCAGTTATGGCCATGCATCACCTCTGACTCCTACAGCCTTTCCACCCCCTCTCCCACAAAGATCCCTGAGGTTTGAGGGGAGGGGAATGAGATGTCCTGATTTAGAGATGAGCACTCTGAAGCCTCCTGTTCTCTGAGAGCTGACCAGGTACAGGCTTCTGTGATAGTTGACAAATACAGAAGGATGGCTTTGAGATACACTAGTCTGTGTGCATAGAATAAGTTATTAGAAGTCACGTTAGTACTGTGTCCATTAGCCGGATTCTATAGCAAAGGGCTCTTCCCTAGGGCGTATGACCGTTTAGCCTCTGGTCCTTGGTCTCCTTAACGATTCTATCTCTGGGCTCCATCTCATGGAGTTGGCCTTAAATCCAACCAGAAAGTGATTGACTAGTCCTATGACATTTGTGTCACTATTCTACAAGCAGGCATATATCTCCCCAGGCAGGTTGTTACTGCAGTTTGAAGGGTTCAGAGTTGAGGGAAATTAATGATTGCTTCTTTATCCAGTAACGTGCATACTTCCTTCCACCTCCACGAAAGCTAGCCAGTAGCGAGCTCAGGTCAGCACCCCCTTGGTTTCTTCATGCTTACGGCTCAAATAAGTGCTCTCTTCTACAGTAGGGTCTTACCACACATTTTGGAGGGTAACTGAGAGCAACAGCAGCAGCATAATGTTTGAGGGTCTGTGGGACCACTTTGGCTAGCAACACACAAGAAAGTAATCCTTTCTTGTTACTGGGGCTTTTATATAGAAGCCTGTGGTATTTATTCTGTTTTCCCCCTGTTATAGGGTAACTCCCTCCATGTATGTATGTATGTATGTCATGAAGCTTCTACAGTATTGGGTTTCCATATAGCTTTTCCAAAAGCTCTTCTGTGTTAGTTTCTCTCCCTGTATTCCCTCCTCTTCCCTACCTCCTAGCCCCACCCATCTAACCCCCTTTGTAACTGTATTCTACCTCTGCTCCCGTATCTTTCTAGACTTCTGTAGTCTTCACTTGCTTCCTTATGAATCCTGTAACAAGAACTCTGTTCTTGTTTCAGAGTTTGTATTTTTTTTATTTCAGTATTTGTTTTCCCTTCGATGTAACCAGAATCTCCTCCAGGGAGTAGCACCCACTGTAATTTCCTGAATACTTGATATTCTGTAGTTACCACAAATACTGTTAATTATACAGCAAATAAGCAAATGTGAGGCTTTGTAAGGCTACGGTTTATTTCGCTGTGTCATTTAGTAGCAGCTGTCTGGAAGAAGTACTTCCTTTATAGGGAGGGAAGCATTCAGAGAAGTCACTCGTTCACCAACATTATACAGTGTAAGTGGCGAAGTCAAGATTCAAACCTAGGTCTGTTCCCTACACTGTGTTCGTAATGCTTACCTCCTCATCACACGGATATATGTTTTTGAGGCTAAAAAAGTATTGCTTAGCTTGCATGTTTGCTTAGTTATGGCAGAGCAAGTTATGTAATGAGAGTTAGTAATTTTTGTCAGGAATAATGAAACCAATCTCAGCGCTGTCAGAGGTCACAGGGACATAAAATTTCCCTTACTGTCATCAGTTACTGCTAGGCCGACTGACTCACCTTCCAGTTCCTGGTCGATCTTTTAGTCGTTCATTTGTTTGTGCAAGCGAGACATGCCGGGGAATCACTGATGAGGTTCAAGCTTATCATTGAGCTAACAGTGTTCCCGGGACATCCCTGGGGCTTCTACCTCGTGCCTTATCTCTTCCATCTCCTCTTTTTTTTTCTCCTAGTCCCTTTTTTTTTATTTTGTGCGTTTTGTTTTTTAAGATAGGATCTCACTGTATAACTCAGTTGGATCTCAAATTCAGAATCCTCCTGCCTTGGTGTCCAACTGTGTGAATGTGCCACTTGGCCTGGCCTTAGATCTACTATTTAATTATTTAGCAAGTTAGACTTGGTATTGTTTATCTGATACATTCTTCCTTCTTGGGTTTTTACTCACCCCGCCCCCTTCTTTCTATTCCCCGCCTCCCCTTTCTTTTTTGGTATGTGCCTTTTCATTAAAGGAGAAAAAAAAAAAAAAACAAAAAAACAGGCATGGGTATGGTGATAAACTCAGCACTCAGAAAACCGGTAGGAGAATTCCTTTCTTTAATGAGGATTAAGCTGAATTAGATGAGAATTGTTTCATTCATATGAGAACATCTAAAAGTAAATGGCTTTTGAAAGCATGACTGTCTTTAACATTACACTTTATACACAAAGCGTTTGTTTAGCTCAATGAAGTCAGGAATAAACTGGAAATTGGGAGTAAAGATTGTGTACCTTGGTAATAAGAAAGTAGACTAGAGAGGTTGTCTGTACGGAGGACAGAAAGGAAATGCAGAGTGAGTATGCTCTTAAATATAACGGGAAAGCTGGGTGAGGTCGTGCTTGCCAGTGGGCATGCACCCAGGGGCAGAAGCTAATTCTGCTAGTTCAAGGCCAGCTTGATCTACACAGAAAGTTATTGGTCTTTGCAGGCCTCCTACTCCTGTATAAATAAAGGAGCTCATTTATCGATAGGAAACAGGAAGTAGGGAGAGTTGTTCTAATAGCCTGTGTTAAAGACAAAGAGCAAATAATTGTTGGCAAGCAGTTATTTGAAGCGATTGAATGGGCCTTTTTCTCCTTGTCTCATTTATTTGTGAGAACAGCATAGACACTGTCATCTGCAAATAGTGTGTAGGTAGGTGAGTCACAGCAGTCCGTCTGTCTTCACACTGGCAGGAGCCTTTTCTATGGGGCCTTCACAGGGCCTGGGCACCTTTGGGAGCCTGGGCTGGAGCCGAAGCCCGGGCCTTAACTGGAGCTTTGGCCTCTGCCTTGGTTTAAACTTTGAGCTTTGGTTGGCCATGTAGCTTCCAATCTGCTTCTCTAGCTTGGGGTGAGCAATGAAAGCCAGACGGCTGAGTTTGAGGCTGGGGCTCTTGGGCATCTTGGGCATCTTGGGCTTGACAGCCTGAGGCTTCACGGGGGCCTTGATGGCCTCTGCTCGTGCACTCACGGCCTTGGCATTGTTGGCCTGCATCTTCTTCAGGCCTTTCTTGTTGTGCTTCTTGGCAAAGCGCATGTTCCTCAGAAACTTGGGGTCGACCCCTTTAAGAGATTCATATCTGGGGTTGGGGATTTAGCTCAGCCGATAGAGCGCTTGCCAGGAAGCGCAAGGCCCTGTTGGTCCCCAGCTCGAAAAAAGAACCAAAAAAAAAAAAAAAAAAAAGAGAGAGAGATTCATATCTTTGTGACTGGGGTTTCTTGATGCCATTTCTGTGCCATTTGCAGGACTGGTTGTGTGTGGTGTGGTTCTTGTACTTGGCCATGTCTGCACGGTAAGCCACAGCTCCCGCAGTGCCTGGGACCGGAAGACTGAATGGACCTTTTGTAGTATAGACTTTTGTGATGAAGTTATTCTATTTTGTGTGTGTGTGTGTGTGTGTGTGTGTGCGTGTGTATATGTCTGTGTTCATGTGTCTTTGCCATACATATGTGGAAGTCACTGTAGAATGTCTGGTATCCTGCTTTACCACTCCCTCTCTTATTCTCTCGAGACAGGGTGTCTTATTGAACCTGGAACTAGGTCGACAGCCAGTAAGCCCCAGCAATCCTGTCTGTACCCCACCTCTGCCCGCCTTTGCCCCAGAAGCTCTGGAATTACAGGATTGCATGTGGTCATGTCTGAGTGTTTGTGAACGCTAGGGATCTTAGCTGAAGACCTCATGTTTATGCAGCAAATACTCTTACCCACTGAGCTGGCTTCCTAGCTCCAGCCTTACTGAGCCTTTATGCCAGCTCTTTGAGGCAGGCATTAATAGCCGTGTTTTATACCTGAGGAGCTGGGGACCTAGAAGTGAGGTGATTGACAGGGTTGCACATGGTAGCAGACAGTCCAGTGGATGCAAACCCGGATGGGCTTATTTCTAATGTAGTCTTTCTTAGTCGTCATAGCTTCTCTCACAAGTAATCATGTGTCTGACCAAGATGATAACTATATAGTGTCCAGTTATTGGGGGAGGGAGGGGAGATGGCTCAGCCAATAAGGCCATGAAGGCATGAGGACTCGAGTTTGGGTCCTCGGTATCTTTTTGAAGGCAAAGTGTGGGAACAATAACCCAGGACGGCTGAGGGCACAGAAGCAGAGTTAGAGTTCATTGGCTGGACGAGCCAGATTGATGAGCTCCAAGTTCAGTGAGGCAGCCCGTCTCAAAATTAAGACGCACAGTGCTCCAAGAAGACACCTGACATTAACTTCTGACCTCCACATGCTTGTGCAGATGTGTGCGTGCATTCACACACGCATTGGCACACATAGTTAGAACACTTTCATGTATCACATACCAGAAAACACACATACACCCAAGTACACACACACTTTTATAGAAGAAATTAAAATGCTGATTTTGGCCAGTTTTTCAGAACAAATGAAAAATCTATGAACAGTATTAAAAAGAGCATTGGATAGCCACATATATGATTGCTTTTCTTTGGAAATTAAAAATGTGTGTGTGTGTGTGTGTGTGTGTGTGTACATGTTGTTGTAAAATTATAATAAGTGGTTTTCTTTTACCTCACTAGATCCAGCACCACAGTGCCCCAAGATATCTGCTAGGGTATTCTCACAAACTTAGAGCCATGAATTTGCTGTTTGGCCCTTAACTCACATGTGTAATCAGCTCAGAAGTTTGTAATAACATCAAAGAAGGACTGGCTCTAAACCTTGTACTTTTAAACTTTTTTTGACAAATAAATTCTATACCAAAGCAAAGATATGATCCCAGCCTAGCTACTGAATGAGATTATGACTGTATAACTCAATCTAGCTAATTCCTCCCTGTTCAATCACAACCATTTCTAAATTCCTCATAAAAACAACTTTAGAATAACCACTTTCAGCCCCCACAAAAGTCCAAGGAATTGGGGCGACGACTCCTCCATAACTTCTTCAAGCTGTACATTGGTGTTGAGATATCCTTGGGGGTAGGGGTAGGAAGATTGAAGCAAATGCTGTAGCCCATGTGTCCTGGCTGGACCCAGCTGAAAGTCCTTGAGACCAGGAATCCAAGTAGGCACACTCTGCAAAATACAACTCTCAAGACAAAAGTTTAAAATCGAGATATCTTTTTGTTTGATTCTCCTGAATCTAATTTTTCAGGTGGTCTACCTCTATCAAATCTGATCAGTATGACTCCGTGAGGTTTCCAGAGCCTAATCACACTTTTTAAAAACACAAAGACAAAATCTTTCTCCCAAAATACTGTGTTCCTTAGCCTGTAACCAGAAAAGCTTGTGTCTTGCACTCTCTCCCAGAGGACTAATATAACCATAAAACTCAAAGTCACACCCACTATAAAGATTAAACAATTTTTTAAAAGATTTATTTATTTTTTATATATAAGTACACTGCAGCTGTCTTCAGACACACCAGAAGAGGGCATCAGATCTCATTACAGATGATTGTGAGCCACCCTGTTGTTGCTGGGATTTGAACTCAGGACCTCTGGAAGAGCAGTCAGTGCTCTTAACCGCTGAGCCATCTCTCCAGCCCAGATTAAACAATTTTTAAAAAAGGAAGTAAGCTGAACAATAGTGTTAAACAATGAGCCTGATAGGCTTTTGTACTCTGAACTATCAGGAAAGAAACCCAAAATTCCCGTGAAGAGATCTGAGCTTCCTGTTGTGGTAAATATCAAAAATAACCACAAACCCTCGCTAGCCAGCATCAATGAGCCATATGGCCTTTAGTGGGGTAATTCATAAAACAAACTAAACACTTTCTATCAATTCTAATACCAATAAGCAACATATCAAACCAGGACTTTAGCTCAAAATATATCTATCTGTTAAGCTCTCTACCTGGAGCCACAGATTTTATTTAACCTTAATATCCTAAATATATATCCATCTGTTAAGCTAATAACTTGTAAATATCACAGTACTCTACTTGGAGTCAGTGACTAATTTTTCCCTAAGTTCCGTCCGAACCATGGATGAAAATCCCCACATGATTCGGGTAATCTCTGTACTCTCCTTAAAAGAAACTTAACCACCTTCTAATAAAAATCCGTCATTAAGAAGTAGCTTGTCTAACTAGGATTTCAACCTAAAATTCCTGTGGAGCCCATGTTATAAGCCCCAAGGACGGCTACTCTCTTCTCCCTCCCACTCTTCAAACTTTTCTCCCACCCATCCTTTCTTCTTGTCCAATGACAGGCCTCCTTCTATCCTATATCTGCCCTCACCTGTATTTTACAGATTAATTGGGGTGAAGGCTCTGGTGAAGTCACCTGAGTCCTGAGTACCTGACTAGGCAGCTGTCCTTGGAGCAGCGGAATTAGCATCAAAATACAGATAACTCCAGGGCAAACCACAACATTTTGTATGTGTATTTGGTACACATAAGTGGTCATGAGCCATGGCATGACTTTTGGAAGGCAATCCTCTTCTTTCGCTGTGTGAATTCTGGGGATGGAGATCAGCTCATCACACTTGATGGCAAGCCTCCATACCCGCTGAGATGTCTCTCTGACTCTTCTCTGCCAGTTCCTTTTGGGTGTTGTTAGATAGGGTGTATCTGTGTAGCTCAGCTGTGATGTGTGTGTCCAGAGTCTTGAGTTACAGGCGGTGGAGAGCTGTCATATGCTTGCTGTTTCCCTACAGTTTTTAACCTCTTGCCTAAAAATCTCTGCTGATGGTAAACTAACTTTTAAAACGAAAAAAATGTATTACCTAAACTTTCAGAAAATTCTCAATTTTCATAACTCTTCCAATGATGGGAGCTACAGAAAGTTAAAATTTAGCTTGTTGTGCAAAATAACTTTTTTGTGGTTTGAACATTTAGAGATAGGATGAAAGATCACTTCAATTTTATCTTTACATTTCATGTGTAAATTTATAATAATTCCTTAGCAAAATTCATGGAGTTAAAAGTTTTGAAAACTTATTTTTGACTTATTTCTCCAATAATGGTACACATTCAGTAGCAGTTCACAAAACCTCAAAGACTGCTGGGTAATCTGTATTTCCTGTCCTCTTACAAGTAAGCATTTTTATTTTTATTTTGTTTAATTTGGGGGCAGGGCGGTGCTGGGATCCAGCCCAGGGCCCTGTATATGTTGGGCAAGTACTCTACCACTGAGCTACGCCTCAGGCTCTGATTGATTGAGTCTGGGTTTCACTGTAGCTAAGGTTGAACAAATTGAACACCCCCCCAACTTGCTTGGATCCCATGTATGTGCTACCACACCTGACTACAAAAATTTGGGGAGATGTTTGTTTATGGCAAGAAAGTTTGTTTGCTTTTTTTCTCCCCTCATTTTACTGAAATCAGCAAACTCAGACAGGATTACAAGGTTTTAGGGTTACAGAGGGCTCAGTTGCCCTGAGTTCCATGCCCACAACCTATGTAAGAATGCTGGATGTGATTGTGTGCATTTTTATTATTAGCACTGGAGGCAGACAGCATGGTCCCTGGCCTGTTTGTTTAATTGGTAAGCTTCAGGCCAGTGAGGAACCTGTCTCAAAGAGGTGGGTGGTATTCCCGAGAATGACACCCAAGCTTGTCCTCTGACCTTCACATGTGTGCACATGCATGCACATTTGTACATACATGCCTGCACATGCATGACAGTATACACACATAAAAAAATTTACTTATAGATCCAGTAAGCTATCATACTCTAGAAGTTACAGCTAATGAAGCAACTGTGGGAAATTAAAGTATCTCTTGCAACTTCCTGTGAAATCCTAAGCCTGAGCTTGCTAAACTTTCTATTCTGATAAGGTTTAGGAAGGTTTCTCCGGCCTCTGTTTTAACTGTCAAGCTCCAATGGTGTTTTCTGGATGTGTGGTTTAATTTACCTACCTGTACTAAGGCAGCCATGCTGTTATTGATAGAAGTTTTCCTCAGTTCTTGTCTTGCTGAAGGGAGTAATTCAGCTTACAGACAAGCCACAATGCAAATGCTCTTCTAGTAAACTAGGGTTTTCGGAGGACGAAGTGTATATGTTCATCAGTGCACATGTTCATCAGTGTACATACATGTTCATCAGTGCACATGTTCATCAGTGTACATACATGTTTATCAGTGCACATGTTCATCAGTGTACATACATGTTTATCAGTGCACATGTTCATCAGTGTACATACATGTTCATCAGTGCACATGTTCATCAGTGTACATACATGTTCATCAGTGCACATGTTCATCAGTGTACATACATGTTCATCAGTGCACATGTTCATCAGTGTACATACATGTTTATCAGTGCACATGTTCATCAGTGTACATACATGTTTATCAGTGCACATGTTCATCAGTGTACATACATGTTTATCAGTGCACATGTTCATCAGTGCACATGTGTTGTCAGTTTGGAAACTGTCCTGGCACCTGAGTTTCTGCTGTGGCAGAAAGAGCCTTAGCTACAGCTGCAAGATAATTAACCACAAAAGGGCACTCTGAGGATCAGGATCCATAGCTACCCAGAAATACACCTTCAACGTCCTTGATTAACTCATGTCTCGCTCCTTGTGCACCTGTCCTGATGTTAGGGATTATCTGGGAACCATGTCCGAAAGAAGTCACACATTAAGTGTGAAGATATTTTTTATTGATGTTCCCATGCCAGGAATGTTGCTTGCGTCCAGAATGACTGGTGTTCCCCTGTGTCTCCACGCCCAGGATGACTGAAGCTGGTCGGTTCAGTGTACCCTTTCTTCCTGTCTTAAAAAAGTGCTGTGTCCACAGTATGTCAATACATGTTAAAATCATTGGTCTTCATTCAGGAGGCAGAAGCACACAGATCTCTGTGAGTTTGAGGGCAGCCTGGTCTACAGAGTGAGTTCCAGGACAGCCTGGGCTACATTGAGGGACCCTGTCCAAAAAAACAAAAACCAAAAACTGGTCTTTTTCTGTTGTAAAGTTTGGGATATATATTGATTGGTGTATCTTCATATCCCCAAGTTGCCCTTGTAGAATAAGACACTAGACAAATATTAAGAACAGAAGTAAACCGTTGTGTGCGTGGATCATCATTCTAACTTGAATGGAAAGCTTACCAGAGGGGCTGGAGACATGGCTTGGCTGTTGCGAGCACTTCTAGAGGGCTTGGATTTGGTCCTCAGCACCCATCTCTAACTCCAGTCCCAGAGGATCCAGTGCCTTCTTCTGTCTTGCTTGGGCACCAGGCATGCATGTGGTTCACATGCCTGCTTACAGGCAAAACATTCAAACACAAAATAAATCTAAAAAAAAAAAATTGGAAAAAATGAGAAAAGAGAGCTTATAATTTATTCCTTTATTTCCTTGTTTGCTGTTTTCTTTTTAAGATAGGGTCGCACTCTGTAGCTCAGGCTGACCTGAAATTAACTACATTCCCTAGGCTATCCTAGAACACACCACAGCCTCTCATGCACGGGCTTATAGGCATAAGACTAGAAAATTTGTTTGTTTATTAAGACTTTTACCATCTCCAGTTACCAAGAACAGTCACTCATGTGACATGTTAGTTTCCTCAGATAATATTAGGAGAACTGTAAACTGAGTCTGTTCTGCCATACAGGGTTAAGGCTCTCACAGTTATAAATGGACTTTTCTTTGTTCTGGAGCTCACGTGTCCTTATTATGTTCCCGATTCTTGCTTGCCCAGCGTGGTCTGCCGTTACTGTGTTACTATGGCAACAGCACAGCTGTTCTGCCTCATTGCCTCTAATGTGAATTGGGTAAGGTAAAGAATATTGTTTTAGAGTTTATTTACATTTTTTATACTTTTCGATCTTATACTAACAAGCCAGGGTTTCTCTTTTTTTCTTAATTTAAACTCAAGAGATACATACATTTTTTGAGGGTACAGGGTCTCATGTAGCTAAGGCTGGCCTCAGATTCACTGTGTAGTAAAAGATGACCTTGAACTTCTGGTCTCCCAAATGCTGAGATCATAGGCTATAGGCCTTTATGCCTACTTTTTATTGTTTTAAGAAAAAATTTAATCCCGGCACTTGAGAACCAGAGGCAGGTGGATCCAGGACAGCCAGAGCTTCAAAGAGAAACCCTGACTCAAAAAACCACGATGGAAAAAAGAGAAAGGAAGGAAGGAGGAAGGAGGGAAGGAAGGAAGGAAGGAAGGAAGGAAGGAAGGTAGGTAGATGTCTTACTGAGGGTAGTGGTGCACACCTTTAATCCCAGCATTTGGGGAGGCAGAGGCAGGCATTCAAGGCCAGCCTGGTCTACAGAGCAAGTTCAGGATAGCCAGAGCTACATAGAGAAGTTCTGTCTCAGATGTCCCACCCTCACACCAAAACCCCGGAAAGATCTCAGGTCTTCAGACCGTGCATATGGATGACCTTACATCTCTGCTTTTTACCTTCACCCCCACAGTGCTGAAATTACAGGTGCACTAACTACCATGCCATATTTTGTTTTGTTTTTAAGACAGGGTCTCATTACATAGGCTGAAACCCACATAGACCTGCCCTTTGCATCTCAAGTTCTAGGTTCAAAAGCCATGTCCTAAAATGTTATTTGTTAACACTACATATATGCATGCTTGTGAACACTTGTGAATGTCCATTCTCTTTTTCATACCACATGGATTCTGGAACTTTAACTCCAATGGTCAGGGAAGGCCACAAGCACCCTTACCCACTGATCCACCTGGCCAGCCCTATAGATTTTCTTATATTTAGTCAGTGTTGGTATTTATTTTACCTGCCTGATCCCTGCCAAACTTGTGTTAATAGCCTCTGTGAATCACATTTACAAATACTTTATGGTTCCATTGTGACTTAAGCTTTAAAGCATAAAATGAACAAAGGCAGTAGACACTCTGACGGCCATGTGTGGTGATGCTTAGCTGGGATTCCAGCACTCAGGAGGGTTACGAGAGGGAGACGGTGAGATCTGGGGTAGGAAAAAAAAATTAGACAGTAACAAAATCCACCACTACCAACAACAACCAAAAGTACCAACCAAACTAAAAAACAAAACAAAAAATATATTGCAAAATAGAAAAGCTTCTTGTGTGTCAGTGGGCACATTCCACAGCGATATAGCCAAGAGCGTGATCATAATACAGACATCTGGGTTGGTGAGGATGTGGAGAAGTTGGAACCTCATTTACACTTGGAAAGTGAAATAGGACAGCCACTTTGGAAATGTCTGGCACAAGATTAGCATGTGCTCTGACAGCGACTCCTAGGTATCCCAGAAGCAGTGGAAACGAGCATCCTTGCAAAACTGCGCACCGACGCTCACACAGCGGCATTTCTCAGTAGCCCATCGTGGAACCAGCTTGCTGCCTCGCTGATGAGTAGGCGGAGTAATGGCCGTGGTGTGGACTTCTGTGTGGCAGGAAAGAGTTAAAGTGTTGACTTACGCAGCATATGAATAAGTGTTGAAAATACTGTTCTCTGTGAAAGCATTCGCTTACTAAAAATTCCATATGTATGATTCAGAATAGGAAAACTACTAGAGAGACAGAAAGTAGGTTACTGGTTGCATTATAGGGGGCTGGGGGAAGGATTGATTGCCAATGAGTGTGGGTTGCTTTTTGTTTTGTTTTGTTTCTCCTTACAAGGACAAATGGTTTAAAAGTGGATTGTGAAGTTACTATACAACCCTCTAAGTTGTATCTTCAAGTGGATAAATGTCTTGGTACATTAATTATATCTCATTAAACTATTTTAAGAAAAAAATTTAGTGACAGCCAAGAAATAATGGATTAATAAATATATGGGTAGATTTTTTCAATCCTAGATCATTGGCCAATGAACATTTAAGCATAAACCCAATAACAGACATAGAAATAATTGTTCTTTGATTTTTGTTAGTTTATTGGGTATTTATTTATTTATTTATTTATTTTTGTTTCATTTTGAATAGGGTCTTCTGTGGCCCAGGATGCCCCAAACTCCATGTGTAGCTAAGCATGACCTTGACCTCCTGATCCTCCAGCTTCAAATGCTGACATTGCAGGCAGGAACCAACACATTTGGCTCGAATTTCAAATCAGCTTCCGTGAGAGCTGCTGGGGCTTGTAGTCTAGCATTAATTAGTGTGCAGTGAGAGCTGCTGGGGCTTGTAGTCTAGCATTAATTAGTGTGCAGTGAGAGCTGCTGGGGCTTGTAGTCTAGCATTGATTAGTGTGCAGTGAGAGCTGCTGGGGCTTGTAGTCTAGCATTGATTAGCGTGCGGTGCTGTCTTTGGTGTGTGCTATCTGAATAGGCCGGCTATGTCTTTCTCATGCCTTATCTGCACTGACTACCTAGTGGCTTTTGAATTCATTAAATGTATTTCACAGGCTGAGTCAGGTGGATCTCTGAGAGTTAGTTCCAGGACAGCCAGAGCTACATAATCAAAGACACCACACACACACACACACACACACACACACACACACACACACACACACACAGTATATTTCACTCAACCTAAGCTTCAGGGCACCTACAGGACTACTACCATGAATTCCTAACTAGTTTATATCTGGTGGGTGGAACAAAAAATCCCAGTATTCTAGATCTCTTTCTCTAAATGGAAAACACGTACTAGAAGGATAATCTCTGGATGAGGATTTATGATGTATCCAGAGAGTTGCCTTCCTAATAAACTGTCTCAGGCAAACCTTTTCCCAGTCTGTAGTTTTAAGGAATTTCCAACTACTGTGAACACAGTATCAGCATAGGAAGGGGAGTCTGTAAGTTATGTGTCTAGCATTAATTAGTTTTTCAGAGCCACCGTCCACTGTCCCTGTTTGTTATTACTACCGATATGAATGCAGTGTGCTGCGAAGCACAACACCTAAATGATAACTAAGTGTAATGGAAATGTGCTCCCTGGTGATCATCATTCAAACTCTTTTCTTTTTTCTGAGTTGGCCTGGAAACTCATTGTCTGGCCCCAGAGTGGCCTTAGACTCTTACTAATCTCCTGATTTAACCTCCCAAGTAATAATTTGTTACATATGGCCTCTTAGAAAAACTTATTCTGGGTTGGGGATTTAGCCCAGTGGTAGAGCGCTTGCCTAGCAAGTGCAAGGCCCTGGATTCGGTCCCCAGCTCCAAAAAAAAAAAAGGAAAAAAAAAAAGAAAAACTTATTCCTGTTAGCAGTTTAAGGCACTTGCCTTGTTTCATTTGGTTTATTTAGCAATATATTGACACAAACAAATTGTATTGGGTAGAAACTTTTAATTTTCCTTGATATTTTACTTTTATTTATAAAAATTAGTATTCTAATTCCAACCAATATTTAATTGGTTTTGTTACTAAATAGAAGTTTATTTGTTTGTTTAAGGACTTTTTTTTTTTTTTTGTTAAGCCAGCCATAATATCATCACTTACTTTGTTTTGTCTTGTTTCGTTTTGTTTTACTTTGGTTACTTGGCTTTCCAAGACAGAGTTTCTCTGTGTAGCCCTGGTTGTCCTGGGATTTCCTCTGTAGACTAGACTGGTTTCAAACTCAGAGATCCGCCTGCCTCTGTCTCTGGAGTACAGGGATTAAGGTGAGCACCACTGCCTAGCTGGATTTATTTTTATGTTGCTTTGGTATTTTGCCTGCATATATATCTGTATGGGGTGCCAGATTCCCTGGAACTGGTATTACAGAAAATTGTGAGCCCTGTGAGTGCTAGGAATTGAACCTGGGTTCTCTGGAAGAGCAGCCAGTGCTCTTAACCACTGGGCCATCTCTGTCTCCAACCCCAGAAGGTTTACTTTAAGTTATTTTATTATTTTATGTGTATGGAGTTTTGCCTGGATGCACCACTTGCGTGCCTGGTGCCCAAGGAAGTGAGAAGAGGGCATTGCGTCACCTGGAATAGGAGTTACAGATGGTTGTGAGCAGGTGCGTGGGTGCTGTGAATTGTACCTGGTTCCTCTGTAGGAGCAGCCAGTGCTCTTAACCACTGATTCATCTCCCCAGCCTTCTATGACCCATTTTAAAATAACTTTGTATACAATGCGAAATATGGAGTAAGGACAGCTTTTCCACATTAAATTTATTTTGAGATGAGAAAGGGATAAAAGATGGGGTTGGGGGCAAGGTGAGTGGGTGGAGAGATGGCTCAGTGGGTAAGAGCACTGGCTGCTCTTCCGGAGGACCTGGGTTCAATTCCTAGCATCTACATGGCGGCTCATAACTCATGCCTATAACTCCGGTTTTAAGGGATCTGACACCTTCATACAGACATACATGCAATACAACATGAATACACATGAAATTTTAAAAAGGAGGATAAGGGGAAAATATGAATATATATACATACACATATATACATATATACATGTATGAAATTGTGAAAGAATAAACTCATTTAAAAATTATTTTGATTTTTGTTCCTTTTTATTTTATTTTCTTCTATATTGTGTTCTTCTATAATATCTTAGTCTTTTGGCTAATACCAAGCAAAAATTTCTTCTGCTAGCTTTGTTAATTTTTTATTAGCATGAAAAGAAATAGGTTTGAACTTTCATACATGTGTGTTATTATATCTAGTCTTATTCATCCTCCTCCCCTCCTGTACCCCTCCACTGTTAATCACCTTCCTCTCCCAAAGTAGCTTTCCTGCCATAGATATTCCACAGTGCTCTCCCCACCCCCATAGTTCTCGCTCTCTCACTCCTCCCTTCTCTTTTCCTTTTCTAACTCCCCAGTGCTGGGATTTCAGGAATGGGGTACCTCACCATGCCAGCTGTTTCTCTGGGGTGTGTGTGTGTGTGTGTGTGTGTGTGTGTGTGTGTGTGTGTGTGTGTGTTACCATAGCATTTTTAAATATATGGGTTTGTTTGGTTTTTTGGTTTGATTTGCTTTGGTTTTTTTCCAAGACAATGTTTTTCTGTGTAACAGCCCTGGCTGGCCTGGCTGGCCTAGAACTCACAGATTTTACTGTATCTACCTTCTGAATGCTTGGGCTAAAGGTGTGTGCCAGCAAAAAATATAAATAAATAAAAATAAAAAGGATAGATCCTTGTTCTTTCACCACAGTTGCCAGGTAACTGTGTTCCCTTCTCTTGACTTAGAGAACAGGACCTAAAATTTCTGTGTGTGTGTGTGTGTGTGTGTGTGTGTGTGTGTGTGTGTGTGTGTGTGTGTGTTCTATGGGAGGGATATTTTTAGTTATCAGAGTAATACTAAATTACCCCAGCATGTTTACAGTGAAGTCCTGGTCTAGTTCTTTTAGATCCGTATGTTCTGAGTCAGGGTCTCCTCTATTCCCTGTGTAACTGAGGATGAACTTGTACTTTGCTCCCCTGTCTCCACTGCTCAGAGAGGACCCGCACACCTGATGTATAGCGTGCTGGGGACCAAACCCCGGGCTTCTCAGGCAGAGTAGACAAGCGCTGACTACATCCCCAGGCCATAACTCCTGTTAATGTTTTCTCTGCCTTTGCCTTTTTAGGAACTGAAGAGATTTGAGCGCTTTGTGAAGTCCTGTCCTCCTTTTGATATTGTTATTGATGGCCTCAATGTTGCAAAAATGTTTCCTAAGGGTCGTGAATCTCAAAATGTAAGTATGTTTTATTTTGTCTTTCCCTTCCTATAGAAATTATTCTTCTACAGAACCAGCTGTCTTTTGTGTACAGCCTCAGCTCTCTGGTTCTCCTGACCTCTCCCTTTTTTGCACAGCCTCAGCTCTCATTCTCCTGACCTCTCCTTTCTCCTTGGAGTCACTGTTTACCTCAGGATCAGATTTGTCTAATTTGAAAATGAATACAGCAAGATATAATATTGAGATACTAGATACGCATTATTTCCTGTTTTCCTATACATGATAGATTCGTAGATTACCTATGCAGTTGTTTTTTCACTGGGTGATCACTTGTTTTCAATCAACTTGTAAATGCGCTAGCACGTTCAAAGGTTACCATGAGTTTTCATTCCTTTTTTTTCCCTTCTGTTCTTTTTGAGACAGTCTCTCTTTGGAGACCAAACTGGCCTGAACTCAGAAATCCTTCTGCCTCTGCCTCCCAAGTGTTCCCTTCTGTGACTGTGGTTTTTCTGCAGCAAAGAGATTAGAAAATTAAAGATAAATTCATACAGTAAATCCCTCGAAAACAACCAGAGCATTAAGATTATAATAGAGAGTGCCTGGATTTCAGCTTGCCGCTTTTATGTGTGGCGATTGGCGCTGTTCTGCAGTGGACGCCGTGTTTAGCAGTTGCTGCCAACATAAGCAAAGCCTTTCTCTGAGGTGCTGCCCCCACCCCCAGCTTAGCCTCTTATGCTTTATCTGCAAAAGTCCCAGGGAATTTGTGTTCTGTTGTTGTCTTGTATGTTTGCTTGTTTTGTTTGTTTAAAGACAAGGTAGTTATGTGGCTGTGACTGGCCTTGAACTCCTGATCCTCCTGCCATGAGAGGAGTTTGACAGTATCTTTGTCTCTTGGCAAAAGCAAGGCAGAACATGAAGAATGCAGTTCTGACCAATCAGGCTTGGAAGAGTTCAGTTGTGGATGGACTCATTTGGGAAAGTCCCCATCTAATCCGGGAAAAAATAAGAGCTTCATGTTCATTTACCTTTTATTTGGTTTTCAGCTTTCCACAAAGCCCTAAAAATTAGTTTGCCAGATATAAGCTAAATTGGATTGAGTTTTTGGGGGAAGTAGGATATCAAGGATGCATGGCGGGTATGTCCACTGGCCTGTCAGAAGGAACTCTGTAGATGAGTGCTCCTGTCAATGTTTTTGGAGAAGGAGACAGAGCTCTGAAGACAGCCAGTGCTCCCCTACGTCCTCTGGGCACACCCTGGGTTATCAGAAGCAGTTCCCCAGTTTCTCTAATCAGACTGTAAATGGGTTGTAGTTTTGAAATTAAGGATAGATCCTCTAGGCTGGAGACGTAGCTCTCGTGGTACGTGACCTCCCAAGAATGCACAAAGCCCCAGACCCCATCCCCAAGACCCCATAAACCAGACAGCGTGGCACACCCCTGTAATCCTAACACTTAAGAAGTGGAGGCAGGAGGAACAGAAGTTCAAAGCCATCCTCAGCTGTTTTCCAGTCTGTGGAAAGGGAACAGATGGGTCCCGTCTCCAAAAGGTGTTATGAAGACTTAATGACTCCATATGTGCAAGCCCTCGGTATGGGCGCTCACAAGTGCAGCTACCAGGCTGTAATTACTGTTGCAGTGAACTCCCAGATGAACAGTAATTTGTCTGTCGGCCTTTGTCTGATGGCTTAAGTTTTTTTCCCCCTGCTATTCATGACAATGGAAAATGCTAAATTCTAGGCTAGGTATGGTAGGTAGTGTACGCCTTTAATCCCAGCATTCAGGGGGCAGAGACAGGTGGATCTCTGAATTTGAGGCCAGCCTGGTCTGCTATGTAGAAAGAGAACCTGTCTTTTAAAAAAAGAAAGGTAAGGAAATCCTAAATCCTACATTAATATTAGAAGCAATCCAGGCCAGATAGTGAAATAATAGCTGGTTAAGAATTAATTAAGAATTAAGATTAGCAGTCAGTGCCAGATCCTGAGCCAGCCCATGGCTCATTGCAGGAGCATTTGCAGGGAAAGCTGTGTGGACAGAGGGCACACAGGGGACTCTGGGGGGCACACTGTGCACTCTACAGCTGCCACAGCACCATTTTTGTTTCTTTTGTTTTTTATTTTTTATTTTATTGGAGGGGGGTTTGCAAGGGCAGAGGGCAGATACAAAGGGATGGGGAAGGGAGTGGGATTTGGGGTGCACAAAGAATCCGTGCAAAGTTAAAAAATAAAAAATAAATATTTAAAAACAAAAACAGCAACAAAAAACGTCCATCACTGCCTAGCACAGCGTGAGCATGGAATATTAGCGGTTGTTGCGATTGCTTCTGTTATTGTTCAGCTGTAGCTCCGTTTTCATCCATATAGATTAGTCATGGTAATTGTGCCTTCTGCGTCCCCTTTACCACTGAATTCTCCTTTGTGTGACCACATCAGGGTCAGGTCAGACTGACAGATTATAGAAAAAAAAAAAAAAAAGCATTGAAGTCAGTACTATTAAAAACACATGACAGAATAAAATAGTGTGAAGAAACGGTTTGGGGTTGAGGCCGCAGCTCTGTGGAGAGAACTTACCTAGCATGCGGGAGGCCTGGATTCTATCTCAGCTCCACAGAAGAAAACTCAGACAGACAGAGCTTAAGTTGGCGTGATGGTGTGTGCCTGTAAGCTCAGATTTCAGGAGGCAGAGGCAGGATGATGTCCAGCTGGAGGCCAGCCTGGGCTACGTGGTTCCAGGACGCCCTGAGTCATGGAGTGATACCCTGCTGTCAAGCGTGTTAGGATTTTCTCCACTCACTGAGTAACCAACAGTGACCTTGAACTTCTGACTGTCCTGCCTCTACCTCCATACTTGTCCGTCACTGCTTCATCACGGATCCGATGTGCTCCGTAAGATCCATATTGAGAAAGGACCTGGCATTCGTTATTTAGGGAGCGTCACTGTGGTCACATAGCTTGAACTTGGAGCTTACATCTTAAGGGTAGAAGTTAAGGAACTAAGAACAAGCTCCGGGCTGGAAAGATGGTTCAGTAGTTAAGAGCCTGCTTTGGCAAGGGACCCAAGTGCTGTTTCAACACCCACGTCAGATGGCTCTCAACTGCCTGTTTCTGCAGCTTCGGGCCCTGACTCTGGCCTCCTTGAAGACCTGCACTCATGTGTACACACACACACACACACACACACACACACACACACACACACACACACACACACACATAGTGGAGCCAGGAGGTGGCACATGCCTTTAATCTAGCACTTGCGAGGCAGCAGCAAGTAGATCTCCTATGAATTTAAGGCAGGCCTGGTCTACAGATCAAGTTCTAGGACAACCAGAGGGGTTACAGAGAGAAACCTTGCCTTGAAAAAACAGTTGAAAAAAATTAAAGGTGGCGTTTGCCTTTAATCCTGGCACTCGGGAGGCAGAGGCAGGTGGACGTCTGTTAATTCCAGCCCAGCCTGATCTACAGAGTGAGTTCCTGTCTCGAAAATAGCAAAGTTTTGAATTTATTTTCTCAATTTTCAGATATGTCTTGTATGTGTGTGTTTTACATTTTGACTTATTTTCCATGTGTGCGCGTGCACATGTCATTGTGCTCAAGAGGAAGCCAGAGCAATGGCCAGAATTGGATTCCTCCTTTGGCCATGTGAACCTTGGAGCTGAACCTCACAGGTCACTGGGCTTGGCTTCAGGTGCCTTTACCTACTGATCTGCCTCGATATCCTCCTTCCAAATTTTAACTTTCTCTAATCTCAGCACTCAGAAGACTGAGGCAGAGGGATTACAAGTTGGAGGACAGACTGGACTACACAGTGAGTTGTAGGCTAACCTGGGCTACATAGGAAGACTCATCCAGAAGGGGAAAAGGGAAGTGAAGAGATGGTTCGGTGGTCAAGAACACTTGCTGCTTTTGCAGAGGACCTGAGTTTGGTGCCTAGCAACCACGTGGCAGCTCACAACGATTTAACTCCAGTTGTAGAGGACCTGATGTCCTCCTCTGGCCCCCAGTGGCAACGGGCACTTAATGTAGGGCACATACATGCATACAAGTGAATGCTCCTGCATGGTTTTAAAGGAAAGAGGCATTGCACAGGTGAAAATAAGTAGAAGTTACATTGTTTTCGTGATTTTAGAGTGAAGTGAGTATATTTTTGGCATCACCATCCACCCAATTAAACTTAAGCTCCCAAATCAACTACTCTGGGCTTAATAATTATCTTTCTCAGCCAGTGTGGTGGTGCATACTTGTAATTCCAGGACTCTGGAGGCTGAGGCAGGAGGATTACGAGTTTGCAGTTAACCTAAAATGAAGCTTTGTTTCAGAAATAAAGAAGAACAGAACAACAAAATTGATTCTTTCCAGTCTCCATATCCAATTACTGACAGATCGTATTGATTAGCACCCCAAAACTACCCCCCTATCCTAACATTACATTTCATCAAAGTATCCAAGCTGTCTTCTTGCTTCTTCAAAACATATAAGCTGTTGTCTTAGTCAGGGTTTCTATTCCTGCACAAACATCATGACCAAGAAGCAGGAAAGAGTTTATTCAGCTTACACTTCCACATTGCTGTTCATCACCAAAGGAAATCAGAACAGGAACTCAAGCAGGTCAGGAAGCAGGAGCTGATGAGAGGCCATGGAGGGATGTTACTTACTGGCTTGCTCAGCTTGCTCTCTTATAGAACCTAGGACCACCAGCCCAGGGGGGGCAGTACCCATAATGGGCTGGGTCCTCCCCCCTGGATCAGTAGTTGAGAAAATGCCTTACAGCTGGGTCTCATGGAGACATTTCCTCAACTGAGGCTCTTTCTCTGTGAAAACTCCAACTTGTGTCAAGTTGACACACAGAACCAGCCAGTACAGCTGTCTTCTTGCTTCTTCACCTGCTCAGTGACCTTCCACGGTATGTATGACGGCATCCTTGTCATGATGATGGAGCCTTTTGTCACGGGACACTTACCTCCTTCCAACCCCCTCAGTGGCATTTCCCCTTTGTCTTTCACTAGGTTAATTGGTTCACTTGAATCATCATTCCTCAAACATTCTAACCTGTTCCTGCCTGAGCGTCTTTACGAATGCTATTCATTCAGCCTCTGGTGTTCTTTCATTTGGGAAGCTGATCATGATCAGCACCTCAGGAGGCCTCCTTGATTCTAAAAAGGTGCTGGCTCTGCTTACCCACTTCTGATCTTTCAGTTACACTCACCCTGTTCCCGTCTCCAGTGGATTAAAAGTGACCGTAGGTGGCTGTGGTGGTGTACACTGCCGCCCTAGCAGTCAGGATGCAGGATGGTCATGAGTCTGAGGCTAGGCTAGGGTACACAGGAAGACTCCAGCAACCTGTAGTGTGGCTCTGAACACAAGGATGAGCTCAGCCAATATACTGTGAGGTACCGGAAAACTATCCAGAACCCAAGCCAGAATGAGAAAATAAGTGTCATTTTTGACCCCAGTTTTGGGTAGTTAGTTGTATAGCATTAGGGAACTGTTGTAGTTTCCTTCTCCCTTGCTGTGATAAAACATTAACAGAAGCATGGGGAGATTAGCGGGTTCTTCTCATCTTACAGGCTACATTGTATCGAGGGCTGCAGTCAGGGTAGGAGCTGAAGCAGGAGGCGGAGGCTTGCTATGTACTGCTCTGCCCCCTGTGGCTTGCCCATCTTACTAGAGACCACCTACCCAGGGGCTGGCAGGGCCCAAAGTGAGCAGCTCTCTCCCACACCAATCATTAATCAGGACAATTCCCCACAGACACACCACAGGCCAATCTAATGGAGGCGGTTCCTCCATTGAGTTTCCCTCTTCCAATGTGACTCTAGTCTGTATCAGGTTGACAGAAATTAGCCAACACAGTAACTAACTTAGCTTCCACAAGTATTTGTACTTTTCTTAATTTCTCCATCCCCTCCATTAAACTATAATTCCCAGAGATTAGACACCTTGCTCACTGTTCTTCAGCACTGAGAAAAGGGCCTGTGTATGAGTGCTCAATCCATTTCCTAAATTCTCGGAAGAGTGGGCTGTCAAGGCTACAGTGAGTTGTGTAACCTATCAGAGCTAACACCTGCTCTTCAGCCAGGGTGATTAAAGATGCCGGAAGTCTTATTCTTAGCATCCGCCGTCACTTGCTGCCTACGTGACTTAAGCTAAGTTCCAGAACCTCCAGGTGCCTTGTGTGAAAATGAAGTGAGCTAGTTACCCTTTGAAGATGTATTTATCTATTTAATGTGTATGTGTGCACACCTAAGTGTATGTGTGTGCACCATGCACATTCAGGGTCCTGCAGACCGGGAGGCAGAAGTGGAGTTCCTACATGACCTGGGTTCTGGGAACTGAACCCAGATCCTTTTCAAACCATCTCTCCAGTCCCTAAATGAGTTAATTCTTGCAGTGCACTTTATTGTGGGGCTTGGCACATAACCCAATGAATTTAAAAGCAAGGGAGTAAAGCCCCAAAGCATGGTTGTGCTACACATAGAGACAGAAGCATGGTGGTTTGTCCTGTTGTGGCTCTTGGTTTTAGAGTATGTTTAGTATCCTACTTTGGACAGCTGACGGCCTTTACTTTCTTATTTTAGCAGTCTTCATGACATTGTCTTCCTGCTTCATTGAAGTGGTGCTTGAGTCGTCAAAACGGGTCATCTTGTCTATAAGGAAATATGGCATGAAGGGCTGGGAGGAGATGGTTCGGGGGAGTGTGGTGCAAACATGAGGACCTGAGTTCAGATCCCCAGCACTCACATATGAGCCAGACATAGTAGTGCATGACTATAACCCCAGTATGAGGGTCGGGGCAGGCAGGCAGACGGTAGACCAGGGCCTGCTGGCCCGCCAGTCTAGCTGAAATAGTGAGCTCCAGATTTCGTGAGAGATTCTGTCTCAGATAACTAAAAATAGAAGAGAGATGTGATTGAGGAAAGCATCCTATATCAACCTCTGGCCTCCGTGTATACCGCCAGGCAAGCACATCCTCACAGTTACATATATCATGTGTACTTGTGTGCATATACCTGTAACCCCACAAGCATACATTCATACATACTCATACATGCACATATCACACACATAAACACACACATAAACACACACATGTATACACACATATACCACACACCTATACCCTCACACATGCACACACTACACACATGTATATACATACAGATACATGAGCATACAGACATACATGTACATATTTCTCACATACATATAGATATTTATATACATGCATACACACAATACAATTGCACGTGTTCTCACACATGCATACAACATACACACAACATACACACATATACACACATCCTTATACACACACATGCCACACATTCATAGATATACATACTCATACGCACATACACACACACACATCCTCATATGCATGCATACACTATTACACACACACCCTCACATATGAATACACCACACAAGGCATACACCATGTACACAACACAAGCACATACACACATGCACATACATACCATATGCATACATGTGTATTTGCACACAAATACACATACACATGTGCATTACACATGTATACATAGACAGATGAATACACACATATATATGCACCACCATATGCATACACATACACACATGCACGAATAATAAGCAAAGAAGGAAAGGAAGAGAGACTGAAAAGCCTGGTGTGGCAGCACACACACCTGCGATCTCAGCACTCTGACAAAAAGTTGGTGATTCAAGGACAGCTTGAACTACATAAACATAATTAGAAGACTCAAAAACCAAAATAAGGTAACTCTTTTTTGAGAAGCCAAACCTACACTCTTCGGTATAAGGTACTTTTTTCTGAGTGACTTTCTTTTTCCTAACTCTAGTACTTAAACTCACCCTCTCTTTCCCTGCCCCTATTTATTTATTTATTTATTTATTTATTCATTCATTCATTCATTTTATATCCCATTATGCCCCCCTTTTCCTCCCAGTCACACCCTCACAAATCCCTCCACACATTACCCTCTCTCCTTCTCAGAGAAGGAGAGCCTGCCTTGGGTACTACCCCACCCTGTGACATCCCAGTGCAGTAAGACTAAAGACTCCTCTCCCACTGAGGCCTGACCCGGCAGTCCAGCTTGGGAGAGGGACTCCAGTGGCAAGCCACAGGGTCAGAGAAATCTCATAATAAACTTAAACTACATACACACATACTCTCTCTCTCTCCAGAGGCAAAAGGGAAAAAAAAAAAAAAGGAGATTCTATTCTAGAAAAACAAAGCCCAATTCTATTAGTGAAGATAGGTTATGTTATGCTAGCTTTTGAAAAATAGCTACTCGTTTAAGCCATCTCTATTACTATTTTCCTCATTTCAGAACCAGAATAACTGTAATATTAACAATGATGGTGACAGGGAAGAGAAGTTGTAAAGACTATGTTGGCTTGTAATACTTCTACTCTAGTATCCCTTGCAAAATTCATTATTACGTGTGCATGGCTGTACATGTGTGTGTGTGTGTGTGTGTGTGTGTGTGTGTGTGTGTGTGTGTGTGTGTGTGTGTGTGTGTGGAATATGTTGTGGTGTCCATGTAGAGATCAAAAGACAACTGGGTTGTCTGTCTGTGGAGTCTGCCTGGTTATGTGGCTAAGCTAAAGTTGACATAGTCTGGCAGCAAGTGCTTTCTCCTACTGATCCCTCTGCTGTGTTTTATCAACAGCTAATGTGGATATGTAGATTTCCCAGTCACGTGATTTAAGCAGGGCCCGGAAGGCAATCTTGCCGTGTGCTCAGCAGAGTGAGCGCGCTTCTGACTGGCTTCAGGCTGAGAGAGCTGATGTCTTGTTACAATAGTCAAGCTGGACATGAGTTTTAACATAGCAGTGTAGACTATCTCTGCTTGGACTCTGCTTCGTTTTTTCTTTCTAAAATCTAAGTCCTTTGTTGCAGTGGTATGTGATACTTTTGTTGATTCTTTTATTTCTTAGAATAACCGGGGAGGGAATTCTAAGTCTCTATGACTCATACTTGACTCATGTTTTCACAACTTTGATTTGAAAGAAATGAGTTTTTCTTCACAGACACCAAGTGTTCGTTAATGCTTAGTGACGTGAGGCTGCTTTGAGAAGACAGAAACAACATGCAGCTTTTCACTTGGGAAACAGAAGAAATGGAAAGGTTCTTACGCCACAGCTCTTCCCATGATCCTCTGCACGCCACACACCTGCCACGCACCGGTCCTCATGCTTTTGTTCCCCGCTCCTTCTGTAGCCTGCACTTTGGATTGCCAGTGTTCCTAAGCCCCTCTAATAGAGGGCTTGGGGGTGGGGGGACCATTTTAGTTAATCTAGATAGCTGTTCCCAACTCTGCACCCTATTTCTGCAACAAATGGAGAATTGGTTAAAATGGCTCCAGCAGAATGGAAATTTATAATGTAATTCAAAAGAATTACGGGCAGACATCAGCACTAAATGCTTTCATGCCTGCAGCGTGCTTGCCACAGTGAATAGAAAGCCGTTTGGGTGGAAATGCTGCAGAATTCATTCTGATTGCTATCTCTTAGTTGCTTTTACTACAGTGAGAGAAAAATGGAGGCAAGGTATTAGCCATTAAAGGTCATTTGGTGGAGCATTTACTTGGCAGCGACTTCTCATATATTTTCTTCCACTCAAGTTATTTTATTTCTCTCTATTGATTTACATAGCTCTTGTTAATGCTTCAGAGCCATGAAGCAGCTGAGATACAGTAAGCTATGCTCAGGGTTTACATAACCTGGGGCCCCTCGCTCTAAGCTGTAGTAATGCTGAACTGTCACCGACTGCTCAGAGCTGTTTCAGTAATGGGAACGGCGTGAGGAAGCTCAGCTCCTGGCGTGTTCACAACAGCAAATGTTAAATACCAAAGTAAACTTTCTAGGACATCTTCTTTGAAATACTCTGTGGGGAAATCATTTCTCCTGCTTCACCACCGTCCCGTTAAGGGAGGCTTTCCTGAAAGCCTGCCTTGTTTCTCCATCCCCAAACTTCAAGGAGCATACATAATGTTTCTGTGTCAGGGATTTTCTTTCTTTCTTCTGTTTGTTTGGAGAAATGTTTCAGTATTTTCTTTCTCTTTCTGGATTGGAATCTAGAGTCAAAAACTGCTGTTTCTACTTTGAAGTTTTGTGCGCTACAGATGGCTGGAATGATAGGTGATTGGGCCTGATGGCTAGATTTTTTTTTTTTTTTTTTTTGATCAGCTGGTTAGCAGTAGATGTTTCTTCCTGTTAGAATCTGAAAGGTAGTTGACTTTTTTGTAATGTGTATGGGTGTTTTGCCTGTGTGCATATCTGCACACCACATTTGTGGGCAGCCAGAAGAAGGTTTCAGATCCCCTGGAACTGGAGAAGGTTGTAACTCACATGTAGGTGTTGGGAATTGAACCTGAGACCTCTAAAAGAGCAGCCATTTTAACTGATGGTTTCCAGTTCCTTGACAGTATTTTATTTCTTCATTACAACTCATTCATTTGTGGGGTTTTTTGTGGTTTTTGTTTGTTCGTTTGTCTGCTTGTTTGTTTTTGAGACTGGTTCTCACTGTGTTGCTCTGACTGTCCTAGAACTGACTATGTGGACCAGGCTGACCACAAACTCACGGCGATCCGCCTGCCTCTGCCTCAGGTGCACACCATGGATTAAGGTGTGCACCATCACACCTGATGCTTTTCTTTTCCATCCCCCTGCCTGCTTTCCTGGCAAAAGTTTAAAGGACAGCAGTTACTCAGTTAGTTCTAAATTAAACCCTAATCCATAAAGTTTGACTCACTCAAAATGAACCAATTTTTCTTATTAACATTTCTGATTTCAAGATTCAGAACCATGTAGTGGAAGGAATGAACTGACTCCTAGAAGTTGTTCCCTGGCCTGCACACACACACACACACACACACACACACACACACACACACACACTCACACTAAATGAATAAATGTATTTTAAGAGCGGCTGGAGAGATGGATCAGCAACAGTTAAGAACTCTTGCTGTGCTTTCAGAGGACCCAGGTTCAATTCCTAGCACCTACATAATGGCTACAGCTGTCTATAACCCCAGTTCTAGGGGATCCAGTGCCCTTTTCTGACCACCATAAGCACCAAACATGCACATGGTGCACATATATACATTCAGACAAAACACTCACATATGGGGTTGGGGATTTAGCTCAGTGGTAGAGCGCTTGCCTAGGAAGTGCAAGGCCCTGGGTTCGGTCCCCAGCTCCGAAAAAAAAGAACCCCCCCCCCAAAAAAAAAGCCACTCACATATGAAGTACAATGAATAATTCTATTAAAACCAATAAAAAGATTTTAAAAGTCTTAACTTTAAGTTGTGTGTGATGGCACTTGCCAAATAATTCTAGAATTTGAAAGGTGGAGACAGTTGGATCAGGATACTGTCAGCTTTAAAATGAGTTTGAGACCAGCCTGGGCTACATGAAACCCTGTCTCAAACAAAAGCAAAACAAAAAGTTAATTTTGAAACTAGACCTGACAGCACAGGCCTGTCTGTGCCTATCTTAGGCTCAGAGTGAGTAACCATAGAGTAGATAGTAGAGTAGACACTATTGAAAGGTGAAAGTTAAAGAGAGGGGGTGGGGCTGAAAGGACAGCTCCCCTGGTAAAGCGCTTGCTCTGCAAGCATGAGACCTCAGCTCACTCTCAGAACACAGGTTTGTAAAAGCTAGGCACAGTGGCACATTCTTCTAATCCCAGCTCCGCAAGGCAAAGACAGGTAAATCCCCAGGACTTGGTCACTAACTAGCTTGGCAGAATCAGGCTAGTAAGAGACTCTTGTCTTAAAAGACAAGATGAGGTAGGGGATCCCAAGATGGAAGAAAACAACGAAGCAAAATGGAGTCTGTAACACTCTTAATCTCAGTACTGGAGAGGCAGAAATTGATGGCTCCCCAGGAATTAAGGCCAGCCTGATCTACATAATGAGTTCCAGGCTAGCCAGGGCTACATAGTGAACCTCCCCTCCTCAAAAAAGACAGACTGTGCTTGAGGAATGTCACATTCAATTGTTCTGTGACTGTCACATGTAATTAAGATGCACACACAGTCGTGTGTGTGTGTGTGTGTGTGTGTGTGTGTGTGTCCGTGTGTGTGTGTGTCTGTGTGTGTGTGTGGTCATCCTGAGGAATGACTCATGAGATTGTCATCTGTCCTCCACACATGCATATACACAACTGTAAATATAGTCATCCTCTGTTATCCTCGGTAACAGATTCACACATGCTGAGGACCTTTATGTAAAGTAGTGTAGGGGCTGGAGAGAGCTCAGTGATTGAGAGCTCTGGCTGCTCTCCCCAGGGACCCAGGTTCAATTCCCAGCACCCACATCTGTAACTCTAGTCTCAGGGAATCTGCTTTCTCCTCTTCTGGCCCCTACAGGCAATGGGCACACATGTACACAGACATACATGTAGGTAAAACACTCATACACTTGAAAGGGAGTAAGTAAACTAAAGTGGCATAGTGTTTCCATATGCCCTATGAACATCATCTTATACTCTCAAACTGAACTGCCAGCTTATTATAATAATTATTATTATAATCCCTAATGCAACTGAAATGCTTTCTAGGAAATCATGACAAGAAGAAGACTGTGTACACTTCCACATCACAATCCATCGCTGAAGGAAGTCAGGACAGACACTCAAACAGGGCAGGAGCCTTGAGGCAGGAGCTGATGCACAGGCCATGGAGGGGTGCTGCATCCTGGCTCGTTCCCGGTGACTTGTTCGGCCCTTTTTCTTATAGAGCCTAAGTCTTAGCAGCCCAGGGATAGCCCCACCCACAATGGTCTGGGCCCTCCCCATCAATCACTGGTTAAGAAAATGCTCTACAGGCTTGACTGTGGCCTGATCTAAAGGAGACGTTGCTCAGTATATTCCCTCCTCTCAGAACTGTAGCTTGAGCTAAGTTGACATGAAACTGACCAGCAGAGATGGCTTGTAAGTGCTGGTGAATCAAAAAAGCTGAGGCCCAGGTGGATGCTTTACAACCCAGGTATACATTCCCAGCAAGAGTGATTTAATCTATAAACTCGTTGCATGCTGGGAAAATAAAGCTAATCCATGACTCCTTATTTTTAAAATAGTTAACACCTGGGACTAGAAAGATGGCTCAGTGGTTAGAGAATTTGCTACACTTGCAGAAGGCCTAGTTCAGTTCCCAGCACCCCCACATGGTGGCTCACAGACATCTGTAACTCCAGTTCCAGAAGCTCTGACACCCTCTTCTGGTCTTAGGTGCCAGACACTCATGTGGTGAGCATCACACATGAGGCAAAACCTCATACACTTGAAATAAATACATCTCAAAATGTTAAAAGTTGGGCGTAGTAGCAAAAGGCTAAGGTGACAGTGCAAGGCCAGCCTTGGCTACAGAGTAAGACCTCGTCTCAGAAAAAGCACAAAAATTAAAAGGAGAAAAGGTAAAATAGTCATATCTGGTTCCTCACGGTGGGGGGTTGAGTGGATGCCCCTCAAGGGTTGGCTGAGGAACAGGAGGCAGAGTGCTTGGGAAGGCTGACTGTTGATCATTCATGATGTGGGTACAGAGAGGTGGGATCGCCCTAGGCTGAACCGGGTTAGGCTGACTATAGCTCTGTCACCCACCGCGCCACCGCTCCTCTTGCTTGGCACACCCGAGTTCTCTTTTGCCGGTGACTGCTAGACTCGCCTGCACCTCCTAGGACTGTTCTGACAGTTACCGGTTTGTGCACGAAAGCCAAGCATCACCAGGTGGGATTTAGCGAAGCTATCGAGGGTGTGAAACAAAGCAGTGTGGAGCCGAGAAAAACTTCTGCGTTGAATTTGGTTTCGTAGTCCTTTCTTTCCAAATTTCCAGAAGGGCACACCTTGCCAACAGTTAATCAGGTGATCAGGTGTCATGTTTTGTTGCCAGGTTCCTGTGTGTGTTACCTCCCTGACAACGCTGTAATGTCTAATTGATTCTCCATCGTAGCATGTCTGTGTGATAAGCATTTGGGGTGTGGCAAGACTGACTGTGAATCACTGCTGTGTGTACCTCGCTTCTATGACAATATATTAAAACATCCTCCTCGGGAATGTCACAGGTAGAGGCCACTATGCAAATTTTATCACCAATTTTAACAACAACAACAAAAGTATCTGTTGTCAGGAAGCAATGATTCCATCCTTACCAGTAAGTGGATTCCTGTTTTGGAAGCTATGTAAATTATTCTTACTTAATTATTACGATATTGATGCTTCGGTAATTATTAGTTCTGTGGTGACATTCATTTTCTTATTCATTTATTTATTTATTACACTGTACTCAGACACACCAGTAGAGGGCATCGGGTCCCATTACAGATGGTTGTGAGCCACCATGTGGTTGCTGGGAATTGAACTCAGGACCTCTGGAAGAGCAGTCAGTGCTCTTAACCACTGAGCCATCTCTCCAGCCCCGACATTCATTTTAAAATACCGTTTTTCTTTTAAAATAATTGGTTGTTTCACACTTCTCTGTTATGAAGGCAGAGATTTTTCTCTCAGCCCCAAATAATGAAAGCCAGTAAATTGAAGGCATTTCAGTTCTGAAGGCTGTACTTGTTGTTTTGGTTTTGTTTATTTTGTTTTCAATAATTCAGTTTTCTTTTCTGGGTAGTTTTGGAAAATGAATACATCTAAAATGTTAGTTGCAGTTGGGTGTAGTAGCAAGAAGGTAGGGTCAGAAGATGCCAGTGTAAGACCAGTGCTTAGAGACTGGGAAGTTTAGAAGCATACCCAGTTCTGATATATCTCCCAGGTGATCTAACTTTCTAAGATTCATTGGTTTGTAAGAGTCACACCATTCATAAGATTAAGTAGGAATAAATTGTTGAGGGAAAGTATTATTCCTCTTTGAAACCAAAGGGATTTCTCTGTCGAGCCCTCGTGGTTCAGGCCTGATGGGCACTCTGTGTCAGTCATAACACTGGTTGGGGTGAATAGGTTGTGTGAGAACTGACGAAGGGCATGGGAAGAATGTCATGTTGGAAGGAGAGGCTTTGAAGGGGTCGGACAAGCCTGGGTAATTCAGTGCTGTAATGTCACCATGATATAATATGATACATATCACAGGAGGCATAGAGTTCATTTAGCTTTGCCTATATGTAGTGTCCACTGCTGTCACTTAGAATTGGGCGACCTCTATGGAAGCTGGTCCTTCCCTGACTGACCCTCTCAGGAGGCGCTGACTTCCTGTAGCTCTTCATTTAGGGGTGGAACTGTGTGGAGTTTCTTGTCCATTTGGTCATATGATCTGGTGTGTAGCCGTGCTGTCTTGTTCATATTACTGAGTGTAATGGTTTAGTTAACCCCACTCTGCCAGTTTATTGTATGCAGGGAAACTCTCTCGAACTTCTGATCTGTTCAGAAAGAGAGCAATCTTACTAAATTACAGGTCGGAGAGTAAGTGGAAACGACAGTCTCTCTTCAAATAAACCAAAATAACCCCACAAAATATGCATAATGTTTAAAGAGTTTCAGTCTTTACCAGAACAACTTAAAAGTGAAAACCCCGAGGTCACACACCAGTTCCGTGGCTATAAAACAGGAGCACACCCAAGTCTCCACTACTTCCCAGGGTTGATTTTGGCCATTTCATTTCGCTGGTTATCACTGTGACACGGGACTGCAGTGAAAGCATCCCCTAGCCTCTGGCTCTATTGTTTGACTTGTAATTTAATCTTGACCCATGTGAACTACTCCGTGAGACGTTAGCCAGGCCATCCTCCACACCTCACACACACCCACATCCTGTAGGATCTTTAAACACCAGTCCTTATCATGGTTTATCGTGTGCATAGCTTTACTATTAGCCATAGAGATAAGAACCAAAAAGTTCAGTACCACAGCAGGGCACAGCTCACAGACTTTGGATGTTAACTGCATGTATACAAACACACATACATTCCCACATATACATACCTGTGGTGTGTGTGTTCTGTTTTTCTGAGACCTTGCTTACTAGGTAGCCCAGATTGGCCTGGAACTTTTTAACCCAGGGTATCCTCCTGCTCTGTCTCCAATGTGTTGAGACGACAGATGTGTACCATCATGCTCGGCCTAAAAAATATGTTTGGGGGGCTGGCAAGATGGCTGAGTGGGGAAAGCGCTTGTCACTAAAGCTGATGGCCTGAGCTTGATACCTGGAACCACATGGTAAATCAGAACCTCTCCAGCAAGCTCCTCTAACTTCCACATGCGCCCTGTGGCAAATGCAACCCCACACATGGGTGTGTCTGTTGGTTTGTTTACTTTTGAGACAGGGTCCAGTGTAAGCCCACACTGGCCGCCCAGGGTTTCATTGAGCTCCTCATCCCCCTGCTCCCACCTTCTGAGTGCTAGGATTGCAAGAGTCACCATTAAATATCTTTTTATGTAAAAGCGTAACATTGGAGGCTAGGGATTTTGTCATCCACAGTTCAGGAGCTAGGATACAGACCAATTCTTGACCTTATTGATACTTTTTAAAACTTTTTAATTTATAAAAGTAATATTGTTATTTTAGAAATGTAAAAAAAAACAAAATCTTATCACATATAGCCAATATTTCCATTTCTTTTTTTAAGATTCATTTTTATTATTTTTAATTATGTATAGGGGTGTGTGTGTGTGTGTGTGTGTGTGTGTGTGTGTGTGTGTGTGTGTGTGTGTGTATGAGTATGTGCAGGTTAGTGTGGGTTCTCTCAGAGGACAGAGGAATTGAGCTGGAGTTACACAGTTGGGAGCCAGATGACCTGGGTGCTGGGGTCTGAACGTGGGTCCTATGGAATAGCAGCAAGTGTTTCTCACCACTGGGCCACCTCTCCATCCTGTGTTTCCACTTGTTTGCTTTTTAGATATAGTCTCGCATAGCTTTGGCTGACCCCAGATTCAGAATATATCTGAGATGACTTTACACTCCTGATCCTCCTGCCTCTGTCACCTCAGTGCTGGGATTATAGGCCTGGACCCCCATCTCTGGTTCTCTTCCTGTTCCCTTTGAGATGGAGGCTACAGGATGCATTACGCCTGCCTCCCCACTCTTTTCTTTGTCTCCATCGGGTTGAGACAGTATATATCTAAGCATACAGCGTGGCTTAGTCTTGGTTTTGTCTTTCATCTGGTAAGGTCTCCTCTACAGAATTAAATACTCATCCTGAATGAGTAAGAACGACTTTCCTGCTGTTCGGGGTTTAGGTTGTTCCTGGTTTTCTACACAGTAAAGCGTGGGGCTGCAGATGTGACTCAGCAGAGGGCTTGCTGAGCGTGCATCCCCCAGTACCATGTAGGCAAGCTTGCGGTCCCACACTGCAGGTCGGAGCAGAAGGATCAGAAGTTCAGAGTCATCCTCTGCTTCCTGAGTTTAAGGCCAGCAGGGATATATGTGAGACGGAAAGTGGAGCCATCTAACAAAATGGACTCTACCTCTGAATCTCTTGGCATGGTATGAAACCTGTGTTCCACTCGCTCAGTGTGAGTGGAGAAGGCATGTCTTTGCAGGTCAGAGCACTCCTCAGACAATTAGATGACCACCTTAGCCCTCCCCTTGCGCGCGCGCGCACACACACACACACACACACACACACACACACACACACACACACACACACACACGTGCCAGGATAGAAGCGGAAGCCCTAGAAGCCAGTGCTTGAGCCTCTCTCCAGCCCCTGCCATGTATTTTTAACGGAGAGCAGAGTCAGGGGCTTTAAAACCAAGTCTGGATGGTCTTCAGCGTGTGATCTCCCGGCCTCCACCTCCCAGAGGCTAGGAATAGGAATCCAGCTGTGAGCTTGTGTCACTTTGGGTGAGTTGTGCTTTCTTTTCTCTTGGGTATCTACCTGAGAGAAGGATTGCTCCATTATACAGAAGCTGTCTAACCTTTTGAGGAGCTGTGTTCCAAAGGCCTGCATCATTTCATCCCCACCAAAAGCATGCGGTTCAAAGCTCTCCTCATCTTACCAACTCATCCTATGATCTGCTTGGGGTTTTTCTCTCAGTAGTCACGTCTGTCTCTGCCTCCTTACTGCTGGGATTAAAGGCGAGTGCCACTGCTGCCCGGTTCTGGACTCTTAACTTCTTTTCCCCAGACAAAGTGCTTACCCCACTCTCCCCACCCTACCCCTGTTTATAAAGCAAGGTGGACCCTACAGCTCAGACTGGACTTGGCCTGCTGGGCAGTTCTTCTGCCTCAGTGTCCTGGTACTGGAGTAGTAGGTGGCTCTGAGGTTCTCAGTCTGTGGCCTCTCCTGAAGATTTAGAACTTAACTGGAAGTTCTGACTACAAGGGAAAGATTTTTTTTTTTTTTTTTTTTTATCATTCATTCCACCATAGTTTAGAAGCAATCTAAAAAAAAAAAGCTAAATTCACTAAAGGACACTGTTACTGCTTGCTGCTCAAACAGCAGGATACAATAGCAGCCCCAAGTCAGCACTTTATTTATTTATTATTTTTTTTTTTTATTAACTTGAGTATTTCTTATATACATTTCGAGTGTTATTCCCTTTCCGGTTTCCGGCAACCATCCCTTCCCTCCCCCTTCCTTATGGGTGTTCCTCCCACCCCTTCCCCATTGCCGCCCTCCCCGACAGTCTAGTTCACTGGGGTTCAGTCTTAGCAGGACCCAGGGCTTCCCTTCCACTGGTGCTCTTACTAGGATATTCATTGTTACCTATGAGGTCAGAGTCCAGTGTCAGTCCATGTATAGTCTTTAGGTAGTGGCTTAGTCCCTGGAAGCTCTGGTTGCTTGGCAGGAAAGATTTTTTTTTTTAATGGTCAAGAGGAATTGGAAAGATATTTACCTGCAAGAGAGCGTTAGCCTCCTGATGTTGCAGTGAGAATTTGCCACATTTTGCATTTGTCTTTTAACAAGTTTATCTCTACTTTTCTCTTCTTTAGTTGCTTCCTTCCTTTTCCCCTCTCCTAAATACAGTATTTTGTTAGTTAGTTAGTTAGTTAGTTAGTTAGTTAGTTGGTTAGTTATGGTTTGGATTTGGTTTTTCAGTCAGGATCTCATATAGCCCAAGTTGTCCTTGAACTCACTAAGCAGATGAGGATGGTCTCGAACTTGTGACATTCCTGTGTCTGCCTAGTGAGTACTGGCATGCACCACCATACCAAGTGTGTACGTGCTGCTGAGCATCAAGCCCAGGCTTCGTGCGTGCTAGGCAAGCATTCTCTCACTGAGCCACAGCCCAGCCTGGATTTTTCTTTGTTGAGATTTAGGTGAATGGGGGAAAGTAGGAAGGTTTTTAAAAAATACTTTTGAGTTATTATTTTATGTGTATGGGTGTTTGCCTGCATACATGTCTGTACCCCATGTACATGCCTGGTACCCATGGAGGCCAGAAGGCATCAGATCTCCTGAGACCGGAGATACAGATAGTTATGAGGAGTTACCATGTGGGTACCGGGAATTGAACCTGGGTTGAATACCAGAGCAGCCAGTGCTCCTAACTCTCCAACTCCCTAATTCTATATTTAATGCTAAGCTTTCCATCTGTTTTGAGTTTCTTGGAATTACAAATTACACTCATCCTCCAGGCTAGCAAGACGGTTCAGCAGGTGAAGTCATTTGCTGCTGCCAAGCCTGATGACCTGAGCTCTGTCCCCGGGTCCCACCCACATGGTGGAAGAACACTGACTCTCCACAGTCGCCCTCTGACTTCACATGCACACCACGGGGCACGGATGACCACACACACTCACACACGCACACACATACACACTCACACACACTCACACACACACATTCATATGTACAAAGTGAGAGAATGTGATAACTTCCAGCCTTAAGTAAAATCGAATTGTGCACATCCTGCCTCTTGGGTCTAGGTCTCTCCTTTACCACAGCCCCTTCCTCTACTGTTGCAGAGGCCAAGCTAACAAACACACTTGTTTCAAAGCTCTGTTGTTCCTACAGCACCTCCAGTTTCCTCCCTGTCAGTCCTGGCATTCTCTGAGTAAGACATTCTCTTTGTTGTTTGAGCTGCTTTCTGAGAAATGAAATTGTCGATATGGTATCAGTTTACCAGGTGCTTGCCTTTTACCGGAACGAAACCTCTCCCTGGTGCTGGGAGAGCGGCTGTTTCCTCTCCCTACAGCATACAGTGTGTCTATCTGTTCTGCGATCTGTATTAGGAAGTTGTCACTGTACAGTGACTACATCATTAGAGTAGAACATCACTTTCCGATGTCATGAGTTTCGGTGACATTTGCCCCCTTTATAAACTGTCCAAGTTTTCTTCCCTTACTAAGCCCGTTGTACTAGGAATGAAGCCCGTGGCCCGTGCAGATTCAGTATTAGAAGACTCCACAGCGTTTGTTAGTGAGGTATATGTCATGTCTCTATGCGGGAGGAATGCTCTTTTTCAGATAATGTTAGCCTTTGGCACCTACATCACCAGTGTTTACTGTCATACATGTAATACCAGTAGTGAGACAAGCCCCTCTTCCCTCTCATTTCCACAAAGGCTGCTCACGGAGGAATTTAGCATTTTAGGGATCTAAGCAAGCAAGAATTTAGCAAGGGACCTAAGATGCAGGGACTGTAACCAGCACTGTGGAGGCAGAATTAGAAGTCGTGGGGAGAAGGACAGACCAGAGCTCCTTAGAAAACTCTACGTGCTATCTTCACACCGTGTATATCCGAACACCTTCGAGGTACTGAGTTGACTTTTACTTGTTTTAAATGGAGGCTGCCTCAGCTCAGACTGTCCATGAACTCTCAGCGAGCTGTCTGCCTCAGCCTGCTGAGTTCCGAGGATCTAGGTATGAGCGAACAGCCCAGGAAAGATTTTCCTTAAATAAATACTTGAACCATGGAGGGCCGATCTCATTTAACAAACACTTAGGTACAGTTCACTGAGTGTGAAGTGCTTTGTAAACAAGAATGTGCTTAATCACCATAAGCAAGCCTCTGTTTTCTTTTTATGTATTTTCGTCATTATAGGGCTTTGTTTTGCTTTTATTTTTGTTTTGCTGAAATAGACTTGGTTGGCCTTGAATTACAGCAATCCTTCTGCATCAGCCTCTTCACTGTGCGGGTTATGAGCTTGAGCCACCATCCGTTATTCTTTTTAGTTCTAGGAAGTAATTGTAACAGACTCCCTAGATATGTGGCCTGGGATGTGTCTTACAGGTTCCTGCGGTGTGTGTCTGTGGGCTGAGCCCATCTGTGAGCCTTCCATGCTCTTCCTCCTCCATCCTCTCTCCCCGAGCAGCAGAAGGGCCCCTTTATACTTCTCCTAGCTTCTGGCACAACTCAGGCCCCTAAGTGCTGGCTTTGCAGTATTCCCTTTACTGATGGTAACCAGTCTTTTCTATGTCCCTGCCTTTCCTTGCTGACGGTAAGTAAACACGGTGTAACCTTGAATACCTTTGTTTGGATTTTGGCTTTGGGATTTTTGTTTGTTTTTAGAAGCAAGGTTTTGTTGTAGTGTTCTAGCTGGCATGCAACTCAAAGTGATAGACCAGGCTGGCCTTAAAATGACAGCAGTCTTGCTTCCTCTGCTTCCCATGTGCTGGAATTTCAGGAAAGTGGGAGGTTGGTTTGGTTTGGATTTTGAGATGGTCTTACAATGTAGCCCAGGCTAGCCTCAAAATGTAGGTATTTTTAAATGGGTATAAAAACAAAGGCAGGAGGATCAGGAGTCCTGAGCTATAAGGTAATACTCCCTGGGGGAAAACAGAAAAAATAAATACTGTTAGGTGAATTAGTGAATGGCCGTGAGGACGTCAGGCTGTCACATGCTAGGCTTTCCCTCCCACACTGTCCTGGAACATCCTGATTCCTGCGAGTCCTGTAGATGGCAGTACGTGTATAAAAATAACAGTTCATGTGCGATTTGAGCATGGCTGGTGGTTGGGTCTCTAGGGAGTGAGGTTCATTTGAAATACTCTCTCTTGGCTAATTTTTCTGGACCCTCTGGATATTTTAAACACAAAGTTTCTTATTAAATCGTATTTCCATTCCATCTTCTTCAGCTATCATCGGACCTCCTATCTAGTTGTGATAAAAAAAACCATGACGGGGCTGGGGATTTAGCTCAGGGGTAGGGCGCTTACCTAGGAAGCGCAAGGCCCTGGGTTCGGTCCCCAGCTCTGAAAAAAAGAACCAAAAAAAAAAAAAAACCATGACAAAACGAAACTGGAGAAAGGGACTCACTTGGCTCACAGTTCACTGAGAGAAGCCAAGACAGGGACCTAGAGGCAGGAACTGAAGCAGAAACCATTGAGTATTGCTGCTTAACGGCTTGTTCTGCATGGCCTGTTCAGTTTGCTTTCCTTCACACCCAAGACCACGTGCCCAGGGTGGCACTGCCCACGGTGGCCTGGGCCCTCCCACACTGATCATCGACGAAGAAAATGCTTTACAGACTTGCCTGCAGACCAGTCTGAGAAAGGCATTTCCTCCCATGAGGCTCCCTCTTCTCGATGACTCTAGCTTGGGTCAAGTTGACAAAAACTATCGCACCTGCTGACCTCCTCCCCCACCCCATGAGCAGTAGAATTCACACTACACACTCACTTTCTCATTGAGGCACAGGATTGGAAGTAGATGATTACACCAGGGACAAATCCTATGTAAAGTTGTCTCTGCATTTTTTTTCAAGAAGATGGACTGTCTGAGGACATCACTAATTGTGATGTGGATAGGGTAATCAATGTCATATGTCTCAGACTCTTCTTTACAGGCCTGTAGTTCTGGATCCAATCAGGTAAACGTTGACATACAGGCAAGGGGCTCACTCAGGAGTATAAGCAGCTTGTTTGGTTTGTTGTGGATTTTTTTATTATTATTTCATTTATTTATTTATGGGGGTGGGGCATACCACAACATGTATATACTTAGAGGTCAACTCATGGAAACTACTTTTGTCTTTCCACCACATGAGTCCTGGGTCTCAAACCCAGATCATCAGGCTTTGGCAGCAAACACCTTTAACTGCTGAACCATCACATTGGCCCTGTTATAGTTCTCTGAGAAAGGGTCTCATATTAATGCCCAGGCTATCCCAGAATCCACTATGTAGCCAGGGTGGCCTCAAATTCCTGGGTAATCTTCCTGTCTCAGCCTCTGTGCCTAACTGCTAATCTGTTCTGTTCTCTCTAAACAACTTGGATTTTGCTGTAGGGTTCACTCAGTAAATATTGAATACTTGTCAGATGCCAGTCATTACAGGGGATTCCCGTCACACAACATTGGAGGTACAGTAAGAATAGGAATAGATTGCTGTAGAATAAGTACAAATCTGCTTACTCGAACTCTTCCACTTTCTCAAGAAAGCTGGAAAGTCTAGTCAAGGAAGATCTATAAGAAGAAACATTTTATAACCATGACAGAATGGGACGGGTGCCCGAGAGTCGATATAGAAGAGGCACACAAAAATGCTACTGTTTGGGGAAAGCGAGCACGTACTCGTGCCCCTCCCCCACACGCACATTCATGCACATGCTCGTATGCTCCCTGCCGGAAGGCTACCCGAGAAATGGAGAATGTCATTTGCCTCTGAGGGAAGGAGCAGGGTATCTAGAGATCCTATAAGTTTGTCACTCATACAAAAATGCCATTTTACTTCCGTGGACGTCCTAGAACCACAGCTGAGGAGAATATATAGCAGCCTCTCTCATCGCAGGTTGGATAGGCAAGTACAAACCTAAAGATACACCTGACAAAACATATCACCAAGCGTCATTTGAGTGTGTGGTATATTTTGTTTTAGTTACAGGGAACTTTCCACTTTTATTTTCATGCCTCTCAACTCGTATGTCCTTATAAACACCCCATGGCTGAGAGTGGGTGTGGTTCCTCCCAGGGACGCCAACTGCAGATTTTTTTGATACATCAAAGAGCTACATGGTTTTGTATCTGTTGGGTTTTGTTGTATTTGTAGGTGTAGGGGAAATTACACATGAAGTGTGCCAGGTAATCCTGGAAGAAGACAGATTAAAAAGAAAAATATGACTTAGTGAGTCCATTTGCATTGTCCAGAATTTAAAGCAAATTAGATTTCCTTCCTGCAGTGAATTGCTTTGAGGATGCCATTGGAGGAGTCATGGAAGATACATGAGGCAGAGCAGGGCTCCTATGTGAAATTCCAGCCACTGGAGTGGTGGCAGCAAGAGAATTTTAAAGTCGTGGTCAAACTTGATCACAGCAAGAGCCATCTCAAGACAAAGCAAACATATATAAAAAAAATCCCATGGGATACAGACTCAGCATGTGGGAGTCCCAAGGAATCCTATTAGTATATATGTTCAAGGATCATGTAAAGAGGTAGAGGATTATAAACTATTTAATGTCTTAACATGTATTTACTGTGTTATTTCTTAACATGTATTTATTTTCAGTACATGTACAGAAAAAAGGGGATCTTGGGTTCCAGCCCACATTCCCAGGCTCGGTGTCAAGCTCCTTTACCTTTTAAAGCCAGACAGGTAGTACTGACCTGTGGTCACAGCCCTTGGGAGGTAGAGGCAGGAAGATCAGGAGTTCAGGTTACTTTTGGCTGCATAGGGGAGTTAAAGGTCAGCCTGGGCTACATAACAAGACCACAACTTATATCTCAAACTTCACCCTCACCCCATAATCATTCCCCAAACCTCCCCAAAAAACAGGATAGTTTGCAATGTGTGGAGAAACCAACCCTTGTCTTTCCTCAGGTCACTTATGCTAAGCTGCCTTAAAACTCACTTATAGGGCTGGAGAGATGGCTCAGTGGTTAAGAGCACTGGCTGCTCTTCCAGAGGTCCTGAGTTCAAGTCTCAGCAACCATGTGGTAGCTCACAACCTTGTAATGGGATCTGATGCCCTCTTCTGGTGTGTCTGAAGACAGCAACAATGTAGTCATATAGGTAAATCTTTTAAAAAAAATTTATTTAAAAAAACCCTCAATTATAACTTATCCCCACCAGGCCTAAGGTTTTTTCCTGTGTCCTGTCATTCCTTAGGCACCGTGCACCTTTTTTTTCTTCACAATGATCACAACATGTTTTTCTCCCTGATTATGCAATAGTTCCTCATCTTGATTTGTAGCCAGCAAATAAGAAGTTATACCTTGCATCTTATTTTCAGAAAGCAACCAAGTTCAGGACCTACAAGATGCTCAGCAGGGAAAGGCACTTGCCTCTCAGCCTATTGACGTGAGTTTGATTCCTAGGACCTACATAGTGGAAAGAGAGAACTCGAGAACTCACTTCCTTCCATAAATTGTCCTCTGACCTCCAAAGGCACACTGTGGCAAAGTGCAAGTGTGTGCGGGGGGAGGGGGATTGCGCGCGCACACACACACACACAATTTAAAGAGAAACAAGGTTCGTCAGTATTGTACAAAGAGAGCAGTGGGCACGGCAGGAAAGACAGCCTGACACCAGATGCACATGTGTCTCACCCTTGGGAAGTCGATGCAGCAGACATTGGGATCAAAGGTCACCCCTAGATACTTAGAGTTTGAGGCCAGCCTCCTGACCCTGTCTCAAATGTTCCCACACCTCTACAAAAGAAGAAAAAGAAGCCCGCCTCTCTGTACTTCGTACATCGCATTTCATTTCTTTGTTAGGGAAAGGAATGTGAAAAGTAGACCTTTGGCGTCTGCTCCCACCGATGGCCGCTCAGCTCTCTTGAGTTCTTTGAAGGTCAGGTCTCCCTGGTGGCTAAGGCACCTGCCAGCAGTACTTGCTCACACAGCTTAGAAAGTAACTGAGGTCATCTAAGAGCGCTCTGACGTTGGTTTGCTACTCATTATTAGAACACAACAAGTATTGAAGGATGGCAGCTCTCCGTGCGTACACGGTTGGAAAAGTCGAGATGTTCGCTTGCATGTCGTTGCAGTTAAAATCAGATGGAAAGGTTTAGAGTTGTGTAACTGTGGAATATTTTCTAGCCACAAACTCCCTAGATGCGCATTTCACATTCATTAGCAATTAGGCCCAAGGATACTTGGATTCAAATCTGCTTTGGAAACAATTTTTCCAAATACTTTGTTTCCTAGATCCGTACTAAAGTGATGTATGACGTTACCTGTTCAACTCCGTCAACAACTTACTTCTGTGAGATAGCTTTGCCTTTTCCTTGCTCTTCCCTAGTCTCCCCTCCCCTCCCCCAGCAGTGAGCATTGAACTAGAGCCTCACTCAAGCGAGGCAAGTCTCCACCATTAAACAATATCCCCAAGCCTCTATTGAACAGTTCTCTCTAATTTGCCATAGCTGTTCTTGGAATTACTCTACTGCCCAGGCAGCCTTGAACCTGCTTCAGCCTCCCCAGTTGCTAGGCTTACAGACTATAGCAGAACCAAATTAAGCTACTCAGTTGATCCTAGCAGTCACACACACACACACACACACACACACACACACACACACACACACACACACACTTTATATTTTGATATGGCTAAAACAGCTCAATGGCTGGCCCACTTCCTGACCTCCACATGGCTAGCCCCCCCGCCTCTGATATTCCTGACTGACTAAAATCTATATTCCATCTTTGCTGCTCTAGGCCCGGTCACGCAGCCCTCTCTGGCTGCATTCACCCAATTCCCAGCATGGCATGGCCAATCTCTCTCTCTCTCTCTCTCTCTCTCTCTCTCTCTCTCTCTCTCTCTCTTGCTCTTGGGGAAGTCCTAAAGTCCCTCCTCTGTCTCCCTGACCAGCCATTGACCTCTGGCAACTTTATTTACCAATCAAAACCAACTGGGGCAGGGACCCTGAGTGTCTTACATGGGGATATGTGGATTTATGCAATTTTGGGGACCCAGACTAACGTAATAGTCCAACATTAGACCAAACCCACAGCAACAAACCTCACCTACTAGTTGGACTTTAGAACTTAGCTGTGTTGCCAGTCTCATCCTGACAGTCCAGTAAAGGAGTTCATCTAAGTTTGGATCACTGTCGGCCGTCTGCTAATCACGTGAGGTGTGAAAGCCCCATTCCAGCCTCACTGTCACTGACTTCCTCCTTTTTAGGCTTCTCCAGAACAGGAGTCATGAAAGAGTAACCGTGCAAGGTTTATAGAAGGAGGCAGGTGAGACTCATGACATTAGAAAGTCTGCTGAGGTGACAAAGAGGTAGTCGAGACAGTGAAGATTTCCTAACACTGATTACAGAGCACCTTCCCTTGCTGCCCCGGTGCTAGCATTAAAGGTGTGCACCACCATGCTGCTTACATCATTGTTATTAGTATTACTACTATTACTGTTATTATCATTTATCATTCTGCTGTGGATGGGCGTGGATACACACAGGCCTTGGCTCACATGTGGAGGTCTAAGGACAACTTACTGGTGTGGGTTCTCTCCTTCCACTGTGGTGGTCTGCTGGGCATTGAACTTAGATCATCAGACTAGACTGTGCCTTTACCTCCTAAGCTGTCTTCCCAGCCCAAGGCTGTTACTGATCCAAAGAATGGGTTTGAGGGTTAGAGTTTTGTAGGTTCGAGGCCCACTCCTGCTGTTCACTGGTCTGAGATTTGATCTGGTCATCTGACTTTGCTGAGCCTTAGTTTCGCCATATAAAAAGGCGGTCTGAGGAGGCGACATGCCAATTCATAGGATGTCTGTGGGGATTCAATGATCATATGTAGAGAAACACTAACTCTCCAGGCATCTCCTTTAGTGAGAACCCACTCATCCCAACATGCTTCTGCCTTGATCCAAGAAGCATGGTGAACATACTTGCCTCGTGTATATCCTGATTCCTCCTGCCAGCGTCCTCCCTCCCTTAAATCACATCCTCATTGTTGCTTCCTGTCGCTTCCCGTGCCTGGGTCCTATTTCTGCTGAGAAAAGCAGAAGTGAGGAAGATGAACAGGTTTGGGGATTTCTAAAGACTGTTCAAGACTGCATTGTTGTATTAAGCTATATTTATATGAATTTAGTGTTTGGCAAATCTTTTCTCTGGGAAACATAAAGGGACTTCCCTATTAAAGACTGAAATGTGTTAACCCTGTAGGGGACATTACATTCTTCAAGTATAGTATAACAATTCACAGCTCCAGGAGCTTAATTTAACTTAGCATTGAAGACAGCAGCCCTCTGCTCCCTTTTTAACTCTACACTTGCATATGGGGAAACCTAGGCTATTAATTTGCCTCAAGGACACAAGGTACAGTACTGAGCCTGAACTATGGTTAAGCATGTGAACTTATGAATTTTTGATGTTTTGTTTATTTTGATGTCTATCTACCTAATACCTGTCTGTCTGTCTATTGTCTATCTGTCTGTCTGTCTGTCTATCTATCTATCAAAGGGTCTCACTTTGTAACTCTGAATGGCCAGGAACTTTATATAGACCAAGCCTCAAGCTCACAGAGATCTGCCTGCCTCTGCGTCCTGAGTGTTGGGATTAAAAACACATGCCACCATGCCCTGCAATAGGCATAGACCTAAATATAAGAAATATATAGAGAAAAAAATTAGAAATGGTAAATTCCCAGAATTTTGGAGACCATTCTTCAGGCTTCTAGAGTTACTGTCTCATTATTGGGGGAGCCGTGTTTGAAAATAGACAGGACCGTGCCCTGGCACGTGTGGAATGCAGCACAGCAGTGCTCAATTCTCTGCTGAGATCCAGGATAGGACCTGCTCAGCAGAGACCTCTACCCACTGAGCCATCGCACCAGCCCTTCCAGAATTCCGCTTCTCACTTCTAGATCTCTTGTTGTTTCTTATTGCTGTTATTGGTTTAGGTTTTGGTCTGGGGTTTTTGTTTGTTGTTAGTCTGCTTTGGGAAGTTGTTTCAGTGCTGGAGATTGAACCCAATGCCTTCTACATGTTAAGCAATGCTCTTACTAGTGAGCTAAATCCCCAGCACCCCCTTCATTGTTAAGGATTTAATTATTTAATTATATGTGGGTAATTATGTGTGGGTTTGAGCACATGAATGCCAGGTGCTCGTAGAAGCCTGAGGAGTTGGGTGTCTCTGGAGCTGGCCTTACAGGCCACTGTAAACCACCTGATGTGGTATTGAGAACCAAACTCAGGTCCTCTGCAGGGACCTCTGCCGTTAATCACTGGAGCGTCTCTGCAGTCCTCACTCCCCAAGCCCAGCCTTTATCTTACTTTCCATTTGGAACAGGGTCTTACCCAGACTGACCTGGGACTCACTCTGTAACCCAGGCAGACCTTGATCTTACAGTCCTCCTGCCTCAGTCTCCCCACCAGCTAAGATGTGTCACTGGGCTCAACCTATGACTTCTGATCTATAATATGAGATCTGCTTTATCTCTGAAGATATTCAGAGCCTTCCTTTGCCTCCTTGACTTTAAAACTTTACAAGGAGGTGACTGGTGTGGTGTGTCTGCATCCATTGAATTGGCTAGGTAACAGACACTTTCATTCTGGAAACTCTTTGTCTAGTGAGCTGATTATTGGTTATTTTGTGGATGATGCCATTTCTGGAATTCCTGCCCCCTCCCCAAAATAATGAGCCCTTGGCCTCCATCCCCGCCTCAGCAGGAGTATAAATTTGAGTGGTCCAGTTCTTTGTTAAGCCGCGTGTCCCCAGTCAGCCTCACCTCTCTGCTTCCAACTCTGGAGGCTCTTGGGAGATTGTGTTGACCCTTAGCTACCTCTGTGCAGATCTGACTTAGTTCCCCTTGTCCCTCTTGTTTTCCAGCTTCCAAAATTAGGTTACCTTTCTCTCCCAAGTATGAGGGCTTGTCAGTTTTGAAAGTTTTTATTATAGTTTTAAGGGAATTCCAAGCAGGATTAAAACTAGATGTATGTTTGTCCTCTTACCCAGTATTGCTAGATTCACACAAACACCTCCACCCCCACCCCAGGCAAAATAGCTGCTTTAGAGGTAGAGGGGGCATAAGAAAGAACCTTTCATTCTTCTGGTCCTGATTTATGTCGCTTACTGGCTGACACCAAAAACTTTTGACATAATAAACTAGACCTGACAAAGAATTATACTCTTCTCCACAGAAAGGTTGAGCAGTGAGATTTTTAGGATGGCTTGGTAGCAGTGTGCAAAGTGCAGCCTCTTTGTGATTTCTTTTTTTTTTTTTTTTTTTCGGGGCTGGGGACCGAACCCAGGACCTTTGCGCCCCTAGGCAAGCGCTCTACCACTGAGCCAAATCCCCAACCCCTCTTTGTGATTTCTATGTAAGTAGGGATCCCTCTGCCCAGTGTTCTTAGCACTACTAGCACTCCCTTAGGTAAGCCGCACACTGTCCCTAATAAGTTTCCCCTCCAAGGACAGACACAATTCTTTCACACCTCAGGGCTGGAGAGAGAGCTCAGCTGCTAGGAGCACTGACTGCTTTTCCAGAAGACTCAGGTTCAATTCCCAGCATCCACATGGTGCATCACAACTGTTCTTAAACTCCTGTCCCCAGTGATTCAGCAACTTCTCCTGGCCTCTGTGGGCACTGCACACACATGGTACACGTATGTACATGCAGGCAAAATACCACGAAATAAAATGAAAGTATACCAGCACATACTTAATGTAATAGCTATTAAGTGGCTTCGTGTGTGTGTGTGTGTGTGTGTGTGTGTGTGTGTGTGTGTGTGTGTCCACTGCTGACGCACTGAGGGTCATCCCTCTTCCACTGCCTCCACCTGACTGGTTTTGAGCATCTTTATTCATCAGTAACTCACCAGCTGTGTTCCACAGTGACTTGTTCTGTGTTCACAGTCAGGATCCCAGATGCATCTGAGTAGAGGCTTGAAGAGGGACTCGGCCACACAGGCCGTGGCGTTGAGTTGCATTTCTTTGTTTTACTCTTTTTTTTTTAGTTCCATTTTTTCTTTTCATTAGGAGTTTGATCTATCTAACTTCACTGAGCTGGACAGTATTAATGACATTTAACCTTTATTGGATAATTTTCATATGTTTTTGTATCTATATGCATTATCTACAGAAGTACTCATGATAAACAATGATTGTTTCCATTTTACCAAAAATAAGGCAGAGGCACAAGAACAAAGAAGCTTCCCCATTTGATGAAGTTTGAACATCATGGAACCAGAATTTGAACCCAGGCCAGCTGGCGCCAAAGCTTGTGTCTCCAGCACTGTTGTTCCGTTATTAGAGAGTAAAGACCAAATGGAAGAGCTGCTTTCGTGTCTGTTAGCCCTCCTGTGGGTGTTAGGTTGGAACAGTAACTGGAGTAAGTGTTGTGTGGCCAGGTCTTTCATTCATTGGACCAGACCAAGACTGTTCTAGGAACACAGCAGTAGCGTGTGTGCTCCTGGGAGGCTTTGTGACTAGGCCAAAGCTTTGCCGGTGCTGCTGGGAGGCTGCACAGGTTTTCGGACCTTCTCTTTTGCTCTTTATTTCATGTCCTATGAACCTGAGGGTGTTCGTGTGCTTTTCCTGAGTGGGAAAAGTATTTCCATATCTTGGATTGGATGTAGAATATTGTGGGATTTTTATTTATTTATTTATTCATTTGTTCATTCATTATTTTGAGTCAGAGCTACTCACTGTGTAGCTCTGGCTGTTCCAGAACTCACAATGTAGACCAGTTAACTGGCCTTAGTTCACAGAGATCTGTCTGCCTCTACCAAATGCTGTGGTTAAAGGCCTGCACCGCTACATCTGGCGACTCATTTTAAGCACATGTGTGTTATGTATGTCTGTGTACCATGTGCATGCCTGTTGCCCACAGAGTACCGCAACTGGAATTATAGCTGTTGTGAGCTGCCAAGTGGCTACTAGGAATTGAACCGAGATCCTCTGAAAGAGTGGTCAGTTCTCCTAACTTCTGAGCCACTTCTCCAGTCCTTGTGGAAAATTTTATAAGCCTCTTGAGGGCGAGATTGGAATGCATCAGAATAAGTAGGCTCAATATTTTTAAAATTAGCTTTCATTAATTCATAATACTACCTTCTCTTGCCTTGAAGAACAAAGGAGACACAAATACCTTGTAGAGACACTAAAGACAATGCGTATAAATACTCAGAGAAAAGTCACTCTGTGAGTCATGAGCCAAATCTGTCTTCTAGACACCCTCGCTCTGCTAGCTGCAGAAGACAGCCCTCGCTCCACTAGCTGGGATCTACCCAGACCCACAATTTGATCACTTTCTAAAAGGTTAGATTGCCGTGTGGGTGCTAGTGGCACCAGAGCAGACAGAGGTGTCCAGGAAACACATCCCACACTGGGCAGGATATGCCCAAGGCAGGAATGGCATTTCTCTTCCTCAATAGAATTGTTTCATTAACTGAGGACAAGATGAGGTCATTGAAATCTCCCTAAAATACCAAAGACTGACAAACACAGGATGTAGGATGAGTCTTAAAGCAGTGGGATCATTATGACATCAGAATGAGGTAATATGACACAGTGTATGTACATTTTCCCAAGGCATTTAAAGACCTTCTCAGAGCTGGTCTCTGAGTAAATATAAGTTTGCACATAAAGATGGAGGTAGGACTCTGCCTCTTCCGCCTCAACCTCTCCCCCTCTGAAACTGCCCCAGCCAACATACGAGCTTGTGCTTGTAGAATGCGCATTAGCCACTGAAGGCTCCCATCTTCCTCCTCGCCCCAGGTTCTGCTTCTCATCTTCCAACACCCCCATCGTCATCAGGTGCTAATCTCTCTCTACCATGGCATATAAAGTTTGAAAAGTTTGGACAAAACTATTTTTTAAATGAGTACACTGTCACCCTCTTCAGACACACCAGAAGAGGGCATTGGGTCTTATTACAGATGGTGGTGAGCCACCACGTAGTTGCTGGGAATTGAACTCAGGACGCTAGATGAGAAGTCAGTGCTCATAACTGCTGAGCCACTTCCCCAACCCAACAAAACTGTTATTAATCTCCTTTAAACAAACAAACAAACAAACATAATAGGGCTGGAGAGATGGCTCAGCCATTAGGAGCACTGCTCTTCCAGAAGATACAAGTTCTATTCCAAGCACCCACATGATTTCTCACAACTAACTGTAATTGCAGGGAATCTGACTCCTTCTTCTGGCCTTAGTGAGCACCAGGCACACAGAAGTGGTGCATAGATAAACATGCAAGCAAAACACTCACATGTGCACATGTACACGCGCGTACACATGCGCACGCACACACCACCATCATACTCCTGTCTTGCGAGTACCTCCTGTCAGGTGTAAAACTAAGGTTGACAGAGCATCAACTGAACAGCAGGCAAATAAAAACATGAATGAATATTTGAACCCAGAAGTTACAAGCCACAATTTTAAAAGGTTTCCTACACCCTTTCCATGGTGGTATTTTTCATCAGTACACAGAAAAGTGTTTAAGATGGCCGTCACTTGAGAAATACAGAGTCCAGTGTTGTCTCAAGCATTCTCAGCCTTAGCTCCATAGTAAAACAAAAAGAATCCAGACAAGGCAATGGAAGTTGGTAATCTACAGAGGGAAACAGTATCACAGAAACAAGTAGCAAACACCATGAACTAGTGTGAGTTGCAACTTCCCCTGTCTTCTCTGCAGTAAGCACCATAGAGCGCACCAATTCCAAGCGGGCTTGTGACCTTGTACTGCCCCCAGCGTTCTTCATTTTCCTTTGTCTCTGAAATGGCTTCACGCTCTCTGTGAGAAACTGTTATCAAAATGAACAGCTGTACATGAAAGGATGTGTTTACTTTTGTTCTCCTCTGACCTAAGTCCTTGGACTATCCTGAGACCTGCCCTGGTTTGAGTGGGAACTTGCCCTTGCCCGGTACCTTCAGCCACATGAGGCTGTGTCGGTGACGCTGTCTCATAAAAAATGGTGAATGAAGCATTTCCTGGCTTTAGTCTCCCAGACAACCGGGTAACTGGTATTATCTTTATGTTGGAAGTATCTGTAGGCCATTTGTGGTTACTTTAAGAACCTCTGTTGTCTGTGGTGCTTTAAACTCTCCTTAACACTGGGTTCCATTTTAACTTTTAGAGTGCAAGCTCTGAACCACAGGGTAAAGAGGAGGCAGGTCACAGACTACATCCTCCTTGGTGTCCACATTCTCATGGTTATATCTGAGGAAAAAGACCTTTAAAAACTTAGGAATGATCTCAAAAAAAGGAAAGACAACAATAAATGACGCCTTGCTCTCCCAACACTCAGTTTCAATTTGCAGTAATAACAGCTGCAGGCCATTTTGGGTGACAACAGATTCCACTTAACTGAGCTTCCCTTTCACCCCAGGTTCTGTAAAGAAAGAGAAAAACCAAGTTCAGGAATCTAAGCTTCCCATAATTCTTTTTTTAAAAAATAAGTTATTTTTATTTTATTTTATTTATATGAACACATTGTAGCTGTCTTCAGACACACCAGAAGAGACCATTGGATCCCATTACAGATGGTTGCGAGCCACCGTGTGGTTGCTGGAAATTGAACTCAGGACCTCTGGTAGAGCAGTCAGTGCTCTTAACCGCTGAGCCATCTCTCCAGCCCCACTTCCCGTGATTCTTAAAGAGCAATTTACATCCCTTCGTTTCACACAGGTTATGACAATACCAGACACCCTAGGGAATGCTACTGAACGCATTAGCTGAGGAACAACAGACCCTAACACGGTGGGTAGGCTTGGGTGTCCCTCCTGACTAAAGCTGACGTGAAGCGCAGCCTTCCTGGCAGCCCTCTCCCTCACCAATTCATGAAGCAGAGAGCTCTTAAAACAACGTTGTACAGCCCTGGCCTCCTTGTACCATGTCATCAAATATACAGCAGGTGCTTTATGAAGCCACAGGAATGAGGTGGCACTGACACAGAGAGCTTGTCCTGAGACCCAGGAAGCTCCTCCCTTTAGGTCTGGAGAGATGGCTCAGCAGCTAAGAGCACTTGCTGCTCGTGCAAAGGACCTGGGGTTGGGTTTCCAGTACCCATGTGGCAGCCCATAACTATCTTTAACTCCAGTTCCAGGGGATCCAACACCTCTTCCGGCCTCTGTAAGCTCCTGCATGGCCATGGTACACATAAACTCATGCAGACACATGCATGCAGAAAAATAATGAATAAACAAACAAATAATACAGAAGACCTTTCCTCTGCCTTGCTGCACAGAAGCACCCTGAATAAGTCCCAAATTTCTCTTTACTTCCTCATTCTTAAACGAGAAAACACTATTGACTTCCCTCATAAACGGTTATAAGAGGTAGTAAAGAAATTATGAAAGATTTCATCTTTACATATGAAGAAATCGTATGCAAATAATGTTACTTTACATTTTTGTTAACAGACGTGATAAAGAGCACAAAGTTAATGGAGAGGGAGGGGAGGTGTAAGTGGAAGACTCTTTATTCATTTTACATGTAAAGCTATCTCAACAAACAAATAAAAAGGGAATTTGGAATTCCTGGGGCCAGGACCCCAAAGCATCCATCCTGTGCTGATATCAATTTAGAACTCAGTTGCTCACATTAAATGGGAAGAGTGGTCATGGGCAAGCGATTGTAATTCCACTGAGGGCACCGTTTCACCAGATGTTAGTGTGGAGCCAGAACCTCACCGTCCCAGTGCCCCTGTTCTTACACCGGGAGGATGCCTGCTGGCTATAGGCATTGCCAGCCTCCAACCACATCTGGGTTTTACCTTGTCCTGATCCCTGCATATCTGCAGTCATGCAGAAGTTCCTAGGCTCAGGCCACAGAAAAGAGCTATCAGGAGGAAGCACCATTTTCTGCACATACACCACCACACGAAGTGTATTCTCTTTGCTGGGTTCAGTCAATCCTACTCCCTCCATGTTAGTGCAACAGATGTTCTCTCCCAATCTTTAGGTTCTTTCTCAGGAGCTTCTTCTAACAAGAATTTCTTCTCTATGTCTGCTTTCTTCAGCTTCTGTCCTCGCCACTGACGTTTTCTGATCAAATGTTCTCAAGTCTCCTTTGCCTTGATAGCAGTTGGAAGTTGGGGGTTGTGTGCGTGCGAGTGTGTGCAGGGTGTGTGTGTGTGTGTGTGTGTGTGTGTGTGTGAGAGAGAGAGAGAGAGAGAGAGAGAGTGAGAGGGAGTGAAGAGCATGTGGGTGATCTGTGTGAGGGTGGGGGTTGGGTTTTGAAGAGGCCACACCACTTGGTCTGAAAGAAGAGCAGAACTGACTGTTTAGCAAAACAGAGCTAATAAATCTGCATGTGCTGTGCTGAAAATAGAGGCTATCCGGATCTTATATCGAGTCTAGAGAAGCAGCTATACTCAGTACTGTGTGCTATGGAGCCATGAAATTGGTTATGTGCATTTGCAGATCACATCTTGGTCCTTACATAGTGCCTCTACGTCACTAATACTTGGACTCTCCCTCCCTGAAGGCACGCACTCGGGCCCTGTAGCACAGTCCAGAATTTTGCCATCTACAGTGATTGCTGTTTTAAATCCATTCATCTCCACCACTGCTCTCAGGCAAGAACAGACCCCTCTGATTGAGACCTGTGCATCTGTCTCCCCTCCTAGCATTCTCCATGTCACCCTCCTGAACCTCTGCCTGAGCTAATCTCACTGCTCACACTGTAGAACTCAACATGCTGACGATGTTTCGAACATGCTGTGCCTTGTCTGTGAAAACCCCGTTCCTTGTCTGGGTAACTCATCTGGAGACTCAGCTGCGCTTTCTGTCGCTTCTCTGTGCAGTGCTCATGTGAGTGCAGGTACCCGGAGGCACCGGATCCCCTAGATCTGGAATGACAGTTGATGGGACCCACCGGTCATGGGTGTTGGGAACCCAATTCAGGTCCTCAGGAAAAGCAACAAGTGTTCTTAGCTGCCTCACCATATAACCTCTCCAGCCCTTTTTTTCTTAATTTATTCATTTGAGTAAGAATACAAATTAATAGTTTGTTTATGACACTTCTATACACACAGGTCATTGTACTTTGTTCATATCATCTCCCAGGTCACCTCCTTTTGCACATCTCCTCCCCTGCTTCCCTTCCTCTCCAAATGGTCCCATGTCTACTTTTGTGTGACTGTGTGTGTGTGTGTGTGTGTGTACCATGTCCTTCCTCCCAGTTGGTTGAGGTTTTTTTTTTCTTTGCCCCCCCCACTATTACAATACAGCCTGTAGATAATACTATATACAGCTCTATTCAGTTATGAATAGTAATTAATTACTATACATGGCTACAACTCCAGTCCAAAGTTGATTTGGTTTGTTTAGGTTTTAAGACAGGATCTGTCTGTGTAGCCCAGGCTGGCCCAAAACTAGCAGCACTCATGCCTCAGCTTCTTGAGTACTTGGATTACAGGCATGCACCATCACACTCAGCCCAGTTTTATTTTTGATTGAACATAGAATTACATTAACTTCTTCTTTGCTATTCTGGGTATGCCCAGGACTTTGAACCAGCCATTTAAGTCCAGCTTGCCGTTTGCACGAGGGATTTTCATAGCCAGACAGTTCTCAGGTTACCTTTATTTTACCCAGTCATCTTTAAAATATAAAAATAAACAGACAAAAACTGTCTTCTCCTCTCATTGTCATTTAGAGACCTCTCAAGCACAAGATGGTGCCCCACAATAACTGAAGCTATGGGTTTTCTCTCCTTCCTAATTAAGCTCTAATTTAGTGAACTTGGGGCAGTTTCTCTGAGTCAGGGTATGGCTGTGAAGACTTAGTTGTGCTTTTCTTTAGACCGTGTCTTCCTGAAAAACTAGAAACAGTGGGGTTGTGTTGTTTGATTGTAGTACCAGTGATTGAACCACAGAGCTCGTGGTGCTCCACAGGTGCTCTTCCTTCAAGAAAACTGGTGCTCCACCACTGAGAAACTGGTGCTCCACAGCTGAGAAACTGGTGCTCCACAGCTGAGAAACTGGTGCTCTACCACCGCTGAGAAACTGGTGCTCCACCACCGCTGAGAAACTGGTGCTCCACCACCGCTGAGAAACTGGTGCTCCACCACTGAGAAACTGGTGCTCCACCACCACTGAGAAACTGGTGCTCCACCACTGAGAAACTGGTGCTCCACCACTGAGAAACTGGTGCTCCACCACCACTGAGAAACTGGTGCTCCACCACCGCTGAGAAACTGGTGCTCCACCACCACTGAGAAACTGGTGCTCCACAGGTGCTCCCCCACCAAGCCAACATGGCCCTGTGTCACATTAGACAGGCTCTCACTAAGTTGCTCAGGCTGGCTGGCCTGGGATTTGAGAACCTCCTGCCTGGGTTTCTGAAACACTGGATTATTGGTATGCAGCACCATTCTGGGCTTCAACATGTGCTTTAACATTCTGAATATTTTTGCAAGAACTTGTGGTAATTCTTACGCGCACACACACAATAAGTGAGTTTTGAAAGTCAGATGCTTTTAGTGTCTTTTAAAGTGTTGACTTCCTAAATCATACTTTTGGTTTATCATTATTACTACTGTTGCTCTTGCGCTGTGGGGTCTTTCTGAATAGCCCGCGTTGTCCTGACACTCACGTATTCCAGTCTGGACTTGAACGGCCTCCGTCTGCTGAGTGCTGAGTGCTGCTGAGTTGCAGGCATGGACTGACATGCCTGGCTCCTGATGTTGGGCATATTCTTTAGCTAATCAGAACTTGTTTATTAACCATCAAATATATGTACAGACAGATCTTATATTTTCCTAGGCTTGATAGGCAAGTAAGAAAAAAAATCAGTCTCTCACTAGAATTTTGTACACTATAGTGACACCCATATGCTTTACACAAAGTGAAAGCTAAGAAATAACTATGGACATGCACAGAATTTTGAAGCAAAAAAAACTATATTTTTAAGCAATTTACAAGAATTATTGGGGATTACAAGCTGGTACAACCACTCTGGAAATTAGTCTGGAGGTTCTTCAGAAAATTGGACATAGTACTATCTGAGGACCCAGCTATACCTCTCCTCGGCATATACCCAAAAGATGCCCCAACATATAACAAAGACGCATGCTCCACTATGTTCATAGCAGCCTTATTTATAATAGCCAGAAGCTGGAAAGAACCCAGATGCCCTTCAACAGAGGAATGGATACAGAAAATGTGGTACATTTACACATTGGAGTACTACTCAGCTATTTAAAACAATGACTTCATGAAATTCATAGGCAAATGGATGGAACTAGAAAATATCATCCTGAGTGAGGTAACCCAATTACAAAAAAAAAAAAACAAAAACAAAAAAAAAAACATATGGTATGCCCTCACTGATAAGGGGATATTAGCCCAAAAGCTTGGAATACCCAAGATAAGAACAAAGTGTGGGTGCTTCAGACCTTCTTAGAAGGGGGAACAAAATACTCACAGGAGGAGAAATATGGAGACAAAGAGTGGAGCAGAGACTGAAAGAAAGGCCATCCAAAGACTGCCCACCTGGGGGATCCATCCCAAATACAGCCACCAAAACTAGACAATATCGATGAAGCCAAGAAGTGCATGCTGATAGGAGCCTGATACAGCTGTCTCTTGAAAGGTTCTGCCAGAACCTGACAATTACAGAGACGAATGGTAGCAGCAAACCATTGAACTGAGAACGGGATCCCCAATGGAGGAGTTAGTGAAAGGACTGAAGTAGCTGAAGGGGTTTGCAACCCCATAAGAACAACAACAATATTAACCAACCAGACCCCTCAGAGCTCCCAGGGACCAAACCACCATCCCAAGAGAACACAGGAATGGACCTATGGCTACACCTGCATATGTAGCAGAGGCCGGCCTGGTCGGGCATCAGTGAGGAGACCTTGGTCCTGTCAAGGCTTGATGCTCCAGTGTAGGGGGAATGTCAAGGTGGGGATGGGGGGAGGGCGTGAGGAGGGGGGCAGCACCCTCATAGAGGCAGGGGGAGGGGGGATGGGATAGTGGATTTCTGGAGGGGAAACTGGGAAAGGGGCTAACATTTAAAATGTAAATAAAAAATATACAATAAAAGAAAAAGAACATTAACAAAAGAATTAATTGTGGTTATTGCTGTGGGGAATTTGCCACAGCACACCTGTGGGAGTCAGAAGACAACTTGGTAGGGTTGCTCCTCTCCTTCACCATCACATGGGATCTGGGGCTGCACTTGGGTCCCCAGACTTGATAGCAAGTACCTTTGCCCGCTAAGTCATCCTGGTGCCCTACAAAAGCTGCATATTACTAACTAAAAACTTTCCGTGGGAATCTCCACTCTGGTCCTGGCATCCTTCTTTGCTTGTGTATTAACTCATTCAGCAGACAAATATTCATTTGTTCTCATTCCAAACTGGTAGTTAGGGGCCATAAAGCAACTGCTTTGTAAAATCGTATTTGCAGTAAAGTAGGGTTTACTCCAGGGTAAACATAAGCTATACCAGTAGACAGTAGCGGCAGTAAAGATCCACCAGTACACGTGTAGCCAGGGACAGCGCTTCAGTGTGAGAGCTCGGCTGCTGTTTGGGGACAAGGCCTCATCCAGCCTTTCTTCTTCTGTCATGTTTGGGAGTTTTGTTTTAGACAGGATCTTGCTGTGTTGAGGCTGACCTCAAACTGGTGAGTGATTCTCCTGCCTCAGCCTCTAGAATAGTGGGATTATAGACAAGGTGTTATGCACTTGACTAAGCACCATCTTGGCAACCTGAGTTCAAGCCCCAAATCCTACATACCGGTGGAAGGAGAGGGCCTAACCCACAAAGCTGTCCTCTGGCCTCCACGAGTGTGCTGTGACAGATCCCCCACCAGTAATAATAAGAATTCTTTTACAAGTTGTTAAAAGTAATGCCAGATGGTGGTGGCATAGGTCTTTAGTTCCAGCACTTGGGAGGTAGAGGCAGGGTTTGAGGCCAGTCTGGTCTACAGAGTGAGTTCTAGGATGGTCAGGGCTACACAGAGAAGTTCTAACTTGAAAACCAAAACAAAAAACAACAAAAAACTGTTTAAGAAATACATAGTTTTTGCTTCAAATTTAGACTAATGACTTCTGTGTCCCATCACTATCTCAGGGAGCTCTAGAGGGTTCAGTTTAAAAACAACTGAATTAGTCTGTCTGTGAAATCCACAACCGAAGCCACTGTGGCGTGACCTGGGCAGGGGTTAGGAATTTGTAGGCTGGCCATGGTGATGAGAGGTTATAATCCCAGACCTCAGTGTATGGCGGTGTGAGGGCCAGATGTTCAAGGCCACCCGTGACTTCATAGCTGGAAGCCAGCCTGTGCTACTTGAGAGCTGCTGTTAAACACACAGCAACCAAGAAGGCATTAACTTTTCATTTTCCTCAGGGTTCAAAAAATGGAAAGTTATTAAAAGCTACTCTCTTCCGGCTACAAGAACCTGCCTAGTTATTTGAATTTCCTTTGTTTGACTGTTTTTCAGCTCCTGAGTGTAGTTTCTCAACTGGCCCAGCAGAATCTACAGCTGCTGGTCCTGGGCCGGAAGCACATGCTGAGGCCCAGTTCCCAGTGGAGAAAGGACGAGATGGAGCAGGTGCGAAAGCAAGCCCACTGTTTTTTTGCTGATAACATGTAAGTATGGAGGGGGCAGGTGAGTTAGAGTGGATTCCGGTCATCCGCTCACGAGTTATCTACTCTGTCATTTAGAAATGCATGCCTGTGAGGATGCAGCCATGTTTAAAACAAAAGCAAAGAGATGAAGGTAGTTTACAAAGTCCAACATCCACAGTCGAACAGATGTGCATTCGAGGAAGTCAGCACCCATGAGAAGAGGGGGAAGTGGGTCTGGATTGGGACTGCTACTCAGGATACATTGATCCTACATTGATCAATGAGCTGACACCAACAAATGTAAACACAGTCAGTGTCTGTCCTCAGTGACGACAAGAACGGCTCTGCCGTTTTAGTCCTGATGGGACAAGTCATCAGACAGCCTCCTGTAGCCAGTGATCATTGCTGTGGGAAGTATTCCTTACCTCACAGTGCTCCTCCCTCATACTGGAACAGCAGGGATTCAAAGGTCCTAGCCCAGGAATTAGCTGGACCCTGGTGAAGAAAAGGCCAGTGTGGGTGGGTCAGAACAGGAAAGTAGTCCTTGGGGCTGGGGATGCAGTTGAGCTGGGAGAAAGCTCTCCTGGCATGCAGGAAACTCGAGTTCCACCCCAGCTCCCTGTAAAACTAGCTGTGCTGGTATCAGTCTGTAATCTTAGCCCTGTGAGGTAGAAGCAGAAAGATCAGGAGTTCAAGGTCATGCTCTACTATACAGAGGTCATCCTAGGACACATGAGACTCTGTCTAGAAAGCAAGCAAAGGTGGGGGGAAGTTTGAAATCAAAGAGAAATCAAAGGCCATATTGCATAGGACCTCACTGGGGGCCTGCATTTACTCCAATAGAAAATTGCTGTTGAGCTACATCTTCCCAGGAAGCCAAAGGAACATGGAAAGCAGGAGTAGTAAGACAGTGTGCAGTTCATAAGCAGAAAGCAGCTCTGCAGGAAGGTGGGACATCCTGGATGGCACATGCGGACCCTCAGTGTGTCCACAGCCTTGATACTTGGCTGGCACACATAGGCCTTCACACTTGGCTGGCACACATAGGCCTTCACACTTGGCTGGCACACATAGGCCCTCACACTGGCTGGCACACATAGGCCCTCACACTTGGCTGGCACACACAGGCCTTCACACTTGGCTGGCACACACAGGCCTTCACACTTGGCTGGCACACACAGGTCTTCACACTTGGCTGGCACACACAGGTCTTCACACTTGGCTGGCACACATATAGGCCTTCACACTTGGCTGGCACACACAGGTCTTCACACTTGGCTGACACACACAGGTCTTCACACTTGGCTGGCACACACAGGTCTTCACACTTGGCTGGCACACATAGGCCTTCACACTTGGCTGGCACACATAGGCCTTCACACTTGGCTGGCACACACAGGTCTTCACACTTGGCTGGCACACACAGGTTGGCTGGCACACACAGGCCTTCACACTTGGCTGGCACACATAGGCTCTCACACTTGGCTGGCACACATAGGCCTTCACACTTGGCTGGCACACACAGGTCTTCACACTTGGCTGGCACACACAGGCCTTCACACTTGGCTGGCACACATAGGCCCTCACACTTGGCTGGCACACACAGGCCTTCACACTTGGCTGGCACACACAGGCCTTCACACTTGGCTGGCACACACAGGCCTTCACACTTGGCTGGCACACATAGGCTCTCACACTTGGCTGGCACACATAGGCCTTCGCACTTGGCTGGCACACATAGGCCTTCACACTAGGCTGGCACACACTTCTTTGCAGGAATACCTAGCTATCACTTTGCAGGGTGTGCCTTAGCTCTAAGCTTAATGATCATTAGTTCAGAAGTGAGAACTTCAAGCTTTTCTGAATCACACAAAGAAGTTATTCTTCTAAAGGTAAAATGGTTCTTGACGCATGAGGCAGGAGGCCAACTCCTCATTCGGATCACAAACCAAACCAATTTTTTAAGCCAAAAGGGGGCATTTCCACTGCTTGGAGAGCAAAAGTCCTATCCTCTCATGCAGTGTTGCTAAGCGTTAGGAGTATAGGCTCGTGTCAGATCGCAGACCTGCTGTGCCCACCCACAACAGTATTACTCCATGTACAGTCTTCCTGAGGTGGCTGTGAAGGGTAAATGGCTGTAACACACAGAATCCAGCACCGAGATCAGGAAAGCCTGTGTGTTTATTGCTGTCATCGTTCTTTGTCTTATAGAAAGGACCTGGATAGATCATGGCTGTAACCTAGGAGTCTCCTGGGAGTTGGTCTTGCCCCGTTTTGGGGCCTGCACTTATGTAAAGACTGATCCACTGGTCTCCTGTGCTTCAGATTTAGATATTTATATTTTAAGGTTAACTTGCATTCCCTACTAATGTGCCAAGCAAACTTTAAACAAAAAACCAGAGCAGGGTGGTGAATCCCCATAATCCCACTGGAAATGCAGCCTGCTCTAACATTCCACTCTCTTCTTCATAGAAAACTCCTGGGGACTTTTAGGTTCTTTGTTTTTGGTTTTTTTGTTTGTTTGTTTTTTGTTTTGTCTTTTGGGATTTTTTGTTTTGATTTGTTTGAGAAGATCACAGCTCCAGCCCAGGCTGGCCTGAAAGTTTTATGTACCCACAGTTTTTTGCTGCATTTTAGAGTGTGTCACCAACTAAGTACTCCCAAGTGCTTTATAAGGGTCATTCAGATCCTCTGTCAAGAAATCAGAGGCGCCTCCAAGGAAGGTGAGAATATAAGTAAGGACGGCGGAGAGCCTCCTCTGTCCCCTGAGTGTCTGACTGTTCTCCCTTATCTCTGCTGCAGCTCGGAGGACGATCCTTTCCTCCTGTATGCCACACTGAACTCGGGCAGTCACTGCAAGTTTATCACCAAAGACCTGTTGCGGGACCACAAGGCCTGCCTGCCTGATGTCCAGGCTCAGCGCCTGTTCTTTAAGTGGCAGCAGGGCCATCAGCTGGCAATCACGAAAGGGTTTCTGAAATCAAAACTAACTTTCCAGGTATGGAGTCTGTCTCTAAGGCATGCTGACAGACATGTCTAAAGAAGGGACTGTGGTACGGTCTTAAAATGTCATGAAAGTTCAAACTACTTTGTTGTGTTTTAGTTTGGAGTTTGGTAGTTAGCCAGTTCCTAGAAACAGCATCTGTCAGGGCAAAAGGATTCATAGGCCAACCGCAAATTGACTGAGATATTGAAACATGTGGGGTGTCGTGACTGTGCCTGAAACCTCACCTTCACCCACTCCAGACACTCACACATTCCCATCTACCTGTTCCCTGAAATAGCTTGGAATTTCTTTTTTTTTTTTTTTAATTTTTATTTATATGAGTACACTGTAGTTGTCTTCATACACACCAGAAAAGGTCACCAGATCCTATTACAGATGGTTGTGAGCCACCATGTGGTTGCTGGGAATTGAACTCAGGACCTCTGGAAGAACAATCAGTGCTCCTAGCCGCTGAGCCATCTCTCCAGCCCCATAGCTTGGAATTTCTTATCCTGTCTACTTTTCCTTTTAAGCATCTTTTCCAATTTTTAATTTAAATTACATTTGTGTTTTTAATTGTGTGCATGTGTGTGTGTGTGTGTGTGTGTGTGTGTGTGTGTGTGTGTGTGTGGACGCGTGCGCGTGCGTGGTGAAGAGATTGAGATTGAACTCACAGCCTTGCACATGCTAGGCAAGTCCTCTGACTGAGCTACAGCCTTACCCCAGTTTCCACTTTTCTCTGGGGACAGGGTAGTCCTGGACACTAAACTCGGGCAGATCTAGACTTTACAGTCCTCCTCTCTGACCTGCCCCGCTAACGTATAGTGTTCTTTTTTCAGTTTTACTTATATGCTTGTATGTGTCTGTGTGGGTATGTGAACATGTGAACATCGGTGCCCAAGGAGGCAGAGGGACGAGGACTCCTGAGGTGGAGTTACAGGCAGCTGTGAGCTTCCCGTGTGGATGCTGGCAACCACACTCTCTGGTCCTCTGCAGGAGCAGTGCCGCTGAGTCATCTTTTCAGCCCAGGAGCTGAAGACTAAGAGAGCAGATTCTAAGTTTCCTCACTGTGAAAAAATAACAAGTTGGTAACTTACATTAAACAACTCGAGTAACCATTCCACAGTGCATGCATATTTTAAAATATGTTGCACATAGCACTATAAATGAGTTTATTGATCTTAAGAATAGGCTAAAACGTGGAACAAATCTATGGGAAAGACCACCCCATGATATCACAGCAATTATAAACCAGCAAAATTGGGACTGTATGATGGGAAATGATTCAAGACAACTGACCTGGCTTCCTCAGAAATGTTAATAAAAAGGAAAAATAGAAGTTCAATAAAGATAGAGATGAGAAAGGAGGCTCTGGATTCAAAAGGAGTGACAGATAGCCCAACCTCTCACAAAGGAATAATCCTATGCTACTTCCTGTTTAACAAGCAAACTCTAAAATATATGTATGCATATATACAGTAATGGAGAAAATACAAGCAGTAGAAGTTAGATGAGGCTTGGTAATTGATTATTCTAATGTTTATATTCATACATATATATCTTAATAAATGCATTTATACGTGTATTTTAATCAGACAAGCTTTCACCATGGACTCTGTCTATCCTGAAACTCTCTATATAGCCCAAGCTAGCCTCCAAACCCTCCTATCCCAGTCTCCTATGCTGGGATTACTGGGTATTATGCCACCATGCCTGTCTGATTTCTGTGTGGGTGCTGGGGAAATGGTAGTAATAGTATCGATCTTAGATTTACACAATAAATGCTATTTTTTTTTTAGAAGTACTCATCTGCAATTCACTTCCAGATAATCTTTTGAGGGGGCTATTTTTCTACTTTTTTTTTTTAAAGATTTATTCGTTTATTATATATAAGTACACTGTTGCTGTCTTCAGACACACCAGAAGAGGGCATCAGATCTCTTTACAGATGGTTGTGAGCCACCATGTGGTTGCTGGGAATTGAACTCAGGACCTCTGGAAGAGCAGTCGGGTGCTCTTAACCGCCGAGCCATCTCTCCAGCCCATTTTTCTACTTTCTATATTTAATTTTCTCTCTTCTACTTATAAAACCTATAAACAATGAAGCAATCCTATAACTTATAAATGTGACACTCGTATAGAGAGCCCTTAACCTTAAAATGAAACCCCCTTTACATTTTTATTTTGTTTCTGGTTGTGGGGGTGGGGGGATGCCTCAGTGGTTAGCGCTCGCTGAGTTCAGATCCCTGCGCCCACATAACAAGCCCAGCATGGCCTTGTGCATGCCTATGGTCTCAGCACTGGGGTCGAGACAGAAGATGAGTGGGGTTTGCTAGCTGCCAGCAAGCAAGAAAGACAGAAGCTCCAGGTCCAGTCTGATTCACAGGAATAATTAATGTGGAAATTGGTAGGAAAGAGCACACCGTCTACCTCTGGCTTCTGCGTGTACACAGGCATGCGCGTCAGAACATAAGCATTCGTACACCACTCACACGGATATACAAGGGAAGGAAGGAAGAAAATCCAGTGTCAAATAAAACACAATCCTCTTCCAAAGAAACGGAAAGCATGGGGTGGGGTTGGTGACCCTCTGCTGTTCTCACATTGGCTCTCTCTGATCCGTCAGCATATTCTCAGCTATGACACTGTGGTGCAGACGACTGGGGACACCTGGCACATTCCCTATGATGAAGACCTGGTGCCGAGAGCCTCCTGTGAAGTGCCCACCAAATGGCTGTGCCTCCAGAGAAAGACCCCTGCCCCCTGCTGAGTCGCCCTGGCCTGGCTTCCTGGCCGGCGCAGAACTCTCACATCCATGCTAGTTTCCGGCATGACCTGTGTTCTGGAAATAAAAGGATTTTAGTAACACTGTCTGGTTTAGTTGCTTTGCAGTGTCAGGTTGCTTTTTAGCTTTGTGCAGTCTTGTTTATGAGACGGGGTCTTGTTTGTAGGCCTTCGGCCTCCATCCTCCCGCTTTGACTTCTGGAATGCTGAGCTTACAGGCGTGGGCCAACACACCTGCTGGGTACCGTGCAGGAGACATGGGCTTCATGTATGCAAGGCAGGCATTCTACCAGCCGAGCTACATGCAACCCTAGCCCAGTAAGTTGACTTTTGAGTTAAATGAAATGTAACATCCTTTGATCTGTTTGTTTCAGTGGTGTGTCTTCATGCAGAGTCTCACCACTGCTGTCTCACTTAACAGGCCACAGGGAGCAAGTCAGTAAGCCGTGTTCCTCACTGCTCTCTGTTTCAACTCCTGCCTCCAGGCTCCTGCCTTGAGATCTTGCCTTAGCTTCTCTCAATGGCCTGAGACCCAGGATACCCAAGTCAAATAAACCCTTTCCCCCACAACTTAGTTATGGTTAGTGCTTTATCATAGCAGTAGAAAAGAGACTAATACAGACTCCAAAAGCCAATAATCTGGTTTTAGAGAGGTGAAGCAATTGAAGACAGATAACATTACTTGCCTGAATGCCACAGCTGATTAGTGAAGATGTTTCAACTATACCCCATTTCTTGGATTTCCAGTCAAGTATTTCTTCTGCTAGCACTGTAGTTTAGATTAGAGTAGTAATGAGTTTGTAAAACTCATATTATTCAGAAACAAAACTCTTGCCTTCACTTGCGGTTACTTTAGGGTACCCCTGTCCTTTTCCCAGGGGTGTGGTTACCTCTTAGAGCTGCTTGGCGTATGTCACTCTGCTACAGTGGCCCTAAGGAGCATTGTCTCCCAAAGACGACAATGGAACCAGACATTTAGATTGCCCGTTTATGTCTGTCCACTTGACTAAAACCACCCGTCTAAGAACAAGTGAGAGGAGTTGCTTAGGAAGCCATTGTCTCTATTGGTCCTGGTGGTTTGTGCCTGTCACCCTAGCATTCCTAAGGCTGAGACAGGGATTTCACATTCCATACTAAACAGAGCTATGTAACAAGACAGTCTCAGTCAGTCAATCAATCAATCAAATCTGTACTATGAGTGAATAGCTGTTTTAGTTGCATAAACACGACACTTTGAACAGGCATTACCTCTGCCACTGGAAACAGTAGAGAGTAATTAAGGGATAGGATATGCCTTAGAAACAGAATGGGCCCAGTGTGGTGTCATGAGCCGGTAATACCAGCATCCTGGAGGTAGACACAAGGCTAAGGTCAGCCTGGGCTACATAACAAGACCCCGTGTCAGAAATTGAAGTGCTATTTCTGTATCTCCTGAAGCCTTATTCCCTTGCTCTGTTAGCAGTATTTAAGGTGACAAATGAGTGCTGGGGTTCTACCACACTCAGAGCTTGCCCTCAGTTGGTCATTGGAATAAAGATGGAGGGCTTGCTAGGTTGCCCAGGCTGGCCTCTTAGAGCTTTTACACTCAGTACTTCTGCCCTGGCCTTCCAGATATCACTGTGTCCTGCTCCTCATAGCTTAATTTTAGAGTAGGAATAGAGAGGAGGATGGTATGTAGGGTAAGAATTACTTTCTTAATTTCTGTAATTGGCAAATAGATAAGTGGAGTCCTTATCTGGTATCTTTTGGTTGGTTGGTTGGTTGGTTGGTTGGTTGGTTGATTGGTTGGTTGGCTTTTCGTTTGTTTTTTTGAGACAGGGTTTCTCTGTGTAGGTCTGGCTGTCCTAGAGCTTGTTTTATAAACCAGGCTGGCCTTGAACTCACAGAGATCTGCTGCCTCTGCCCCTCTGCCCCCCTCCCCCTCTGCCCTTCTGCCCCTCTACCCCTGCCTCTGCCTCTGCCTCCTTAATACTGGGATTAAAGATGTACACCATCATTCCCCCACCCCACCCCACCCCCATCTTACCACATCTTACCCATCCTTTGTCAGCCTAGAACTCACAGGCTACTCACAACAACCTGGTTTCAACTAGGCCTGGAAATACACAGTGACTGTTACCCAGTCACTGCTGATAGCCAGCAATAGTTTGTTACCAGAGTGCCCTCCCCTCGGCGAGATATTCAACTGGATAGACTGAGGCTCCTTTCTTAAGGCAGTGGCTCGCTTTACAGCCCTGGCTGGCCAGAAGCTCACCATGTAGAGCCTGCTAGCCTCCAGCCTCACAGTTTTCCTACCTCTGCCTCCCCAGTCCTGGGATTAAAGGTGTGTGAGACACCATGCCTGGATAAAGGTGTGTGAGACACCATGCCTGGATAAAGGGGTTTAGGTATTATTGTTAGTGACGGAGGTGTTTTTATGCTTGCTGGTGAGGATAGCAAAGTGTCTAGAAATGCATACCTGTCTGCTCAGGAACCTGCAGCCCTTCACTTGCCTGAACTCCCAAGTGCTAGGCTGTAGGCATGAGCTGCCAAGCCCACTTAGATTGAATTATTAAAATCGCGTGAAAGGGCTGGGGAGATGGCTCAGCTGGCAGTGTTTGTTCCCCAAGGACCTGAGGACCTGAATTTGACCCCAGTGCTCACGTGCAGAGGCTGAGCATAGGGGCATATGCTTAGAAAGAAGCACTAAGGGAGCGAAGACAGGCTCACTGGTCACCTTGCCTATCAGGTGAGCTTTACGATGTAGAACAAGCCTGTCGCAAAGTTCAAGGTGGCTTCTGAGGAACAATGATGGAGGTTGCCCTCTAGCCTATTCATGTACATGCACACCCACATGAACACGGAATAGATAGCTGGTAGTTATTATCATCAGTAGTTAACAGCTGAAAGATTTTTTGGTAACTCTGGCAAAAAAAAAAATCTTTTCAACTAAGCTAAAATTAATCGCCAGGTTTTTTTTTTTTTTTTTTTTTTTTTTTTTTTGTGCTACTTAAAAATCTACTCCAAGAAGCAAATGCCTGCGAAGTCACTGGTAGCAACTTAATCGCTAATATGTTAGAGAAATAAATTCAAGATGTCAGGTCAGGCAACCTCATCCCTCTCAACTGAGCAGAACATGATTAGAGATCAAGTTTGGCTGCCATCTAAATATTTAAAGTCCATTACTAAAGGTATCTCAGACTGTTTATGATTATATAAGAATAGAATGTCTGTGTCCACTAGGTTCCAGTGGAATTCCGGACAGTTCTATCCGTTTGGCGTTTCTGGGGCAGGGTTGAGTCCTAGGCTGAGGGGTTGGGACAAAGCATCCACCTCCACGGAACAGCTACTTTTAGGTGGATAATGGCCAATCTCCGAAAAAGTAAGTGCCTAATTGTTGGTTTTCCAGGCCACCTAAGAGGTAGGGAAGGCTGGCTTTTCCCGCTGTGGACTCCCTTTGTAAACTTTGTATACTTTGTAAACTTTGTAAACCCTCAAGGCAGGAAAGAGGCCAGGTCCCCTCCTGAGGAGCTCCGGACGCCAGGCCCCTCCCCTAGACCTCCCTAACTGCCAGAACTGCCTTTCCAGCCTCTGTAACCGTCACGGAAAAGTCATCTCAATCTCTCAACGGGTCCCTCCCCAGATGATGCTAATTTTAGGTAAAAGGTCAATCCTTGAGCTCCCCTAAACTCAGGACTTTAAATCCCATCAACCCTCACCCTGGAAATCTGCACCCTAGAAAGTTACACACACACACACACACACACACACACACACACACACACACACACTCCCCAAGAACCCCTACATAAGCACTGTGCCTTGTCCAGTTTGCTGCTGTCTGCCCCTTCCCAGGAGCATAGGCAGCCACTCCTGGATTTGTCCCTTCTCTCCCTGGGCTCTCCAATAAATCTCTGTATAGGATTCACTACCCACTGTGAACCCTCTCATCTGAAGAAGCAAGGGAAGAGAGGAAGTGGTGGGTGGTGGGGAGGGAGGGTGAGGAGGGAGGACACAGACATTCCCATCCCAGCAAAAAGGCCAGCACTGGCGTCACATGTGTAAAATCTGTATCAGTGGATCTTCCCCCCCCCCCCAAAAAAAGGAAATCATTCTTGGATTTTTTTCCCTCTTTTGTGACTTTGCCCTAGAATTCAAGGTTCTTTTCCTTTTTTTTGAGAAAGGGTCTCCACTCTGCAGCCCAGAATGCACTATGTAGATGAAGCTAGCATACATTTTTCTCATATTTTATATACATACATACACACTTTCCTTGTTCAGTCTTCTGGCATGTTTTTTACATATACATTATTGTTATTGTTAGTATTTTGTTTTGTTTTTTGTTTTTTTGAGACAGGTTTTCTATGTACCTCTAGCTGTCCTGGAACTCATTCTGAGAACCAGGCTGGTCTTGAACTCAAGAGATCTGCCTGCCTCTGCCTCCCAAGTGGTATTAAAGGTGAGCGCCACCACCGCCCAGCTGTTCTTCATCTACATTGTCCTATACTCATAATGATGTTAATTCACAGACAGACTTGATGGGGAGTCAGACGTAGTGGTGCATGCCGATAGCCCTGGCACTTGGAGCTGGAGGAAGAAGGCTCGGGAGTTCAAGGACTGCTTTAGCTACATGAGACCCTGTCTCAAAACAAACAAGAGTTGACTGACTTAGATTAGGGCACTCCTTACTCCGACTTGCTTGAGTTCAGAAGAAACTGTTCCCAGAAGCGGTCTAAAGCGGAAGTCTGCATCCTCTGGCACTTAGTCTATTCCAGCAGGAGTGGCCACATCCTTGATGAAACAGGTCCTTTCCAGCCCGCCCTCTGGTCTCCTAGAGAAAGCTCAGGCCAGGCTGTGTTTGTGAAGAGAACTTGTAAAGAACATAAAGAGCCTTTTGTTATTCCAAGCAAATCACGTGGCTTTTGTAGCTGTTAGTCAAGGCACAAAGGGAAGTTTAGATGAGAAAATTGCTACGGAACGTTTTGTACTTCGCAAATGTCAAGAGACTATTTTTCTTTCACTTCCAGAATCTTCAGCGTCTCAGCCTCTTACTCTAGTGATTCTTGGCCCTCTGTTTAATGGCCTCTTTTTCTCTATCCTATCTTTGACTTTTAGTTTTTGAGCAGGGTCTCTCATAGCCCAGGCTTGCCTCAAACCACTATCATCTTTCTGCCTCTACCTCTACCTCCCAGACGGTGCGATAATAGACCCGCTCTATCATATCTGACTGTGTGTGAGTGTGTGTGTGTGTGTGTGTGTATGTGTGTTTATGTGAGTGTGTGTGTGTGTGTGAGTGTGTATGTATACACATTTTTTAAACAAATAAACGTGCCACATGATATGCAGATGTTCACAGAGGCTAGAAGGGAGCATTGGATCCCCTGGAACCAGAGTTACAGGCTGTTGTAAGCAGCACAGTGTGGGTGCTGGGAACTTGCAATTTCGATCCTCTGGAAGAGCAACAAGTGCTCTTAACTGCCAAGCCACCCCTCCAGCTCTCAGATGGTTTTTTGTTTGTTTTGTTTTTGTTTTGGAGTTTTTTTAATTACTTAAAATAGCCCTGGTTTCAGAATCTCAAACTTTTCTTCTGCATTCATTCATTTATTCACTTGTTGTGTGCTCTTGTACATATGGGAGACAGTCCAGCTTCTGGAGAAGTTGGTTCCAGGCGTTGACTGTAGGTCATCCTGTCTGGAAGCAAATAACTTTACCTACTGAGCCATCCCACGAGCTCAGGATTTCCAAGTTTAAAAAAGATGTCTTTTTTTACATTTATTTTTCACGTGTGTGTGTGTGTGTGTGTGTGTGTGTGTGTTTTGTTGCTGTTGTTGTTGTTGTTGTTGTTGTTGTTGTTGTTGAGATTGAACACAAAGCCTCGTCTCTCCACATTAGGAAGTCTCCACTGCCTGCCCCTCCTGGTGTCACCAGGCTTCCCCCTCCCCCTCAGAGCGTTCCTGAGACAGATGGCATCAACAGCAGCATAGTCACCTCGCTTGCTACAGTGTCTGTCTGCCTTTTCTATCCCAGTGGCCAATTTCTGCTCTCTTCGCTGCTCTGTCTCATACCACAGTGTTTCTGGGAAGGCCTGAGGTTATGATGTTGGACAACCCTCTCCTTTGAAAGGCCCTCTTGTCATCTTAACGCCTGAAGGTGCTTCCCCAATCTTTTCAGTCTTAACTTGAAAATCGGCTTGCTGGTTGAGCCTCCATCTTCTGTTCCTGAGGAAAGTGGACTTTAAAGGCTGGTTCTAGCTGGAAGTCTAACTGCTTACTGGAGTGTGTGCATAGCCCTGGCACAAAAGGGAAATGAGCTCTAACTGAGGAGGAGCATCCCTGGTGATACCAATGCTGTGGTTTATAATCCAAGTAGAAAGGGGCTCAGTGAGCTCCAAGGTTTTATTAACTAAATTACTGAACTGTAATTTTAGAATTACAGTTGTGTGTGAGAAAGAAAACCACCTCAGCGGTCATCCTCAGGAAAACTATATACCACCTCCTTTGATACAGGGTCCTTCAGTGGCACTGAATGGCTGACCAATGATCCTCAAAGGTCGTCCTCCTTTGATACAGGGTCCTTCAGTGGCACTGAATGGCTGACCAATGATCCTCAAAGGTCGTCCTATCTCTGCCCGAGCAGTGACTGGGATTACAAGTGCTTGTCAGGCATTTTATGTTTGTTCCGGAGATAATATTCGGTCTCCATGCTTCTGAGGCAAGCAGGTCACTGGCTGAGCTATCTGCCAGCACCTGTTTGGAATTTCTGTTACAGAATTTCATACTCTAACTTCTGAATTGTGATTTTGTTAAAATGACCATAGGATTGTATTATCTAAGGGGAGAAAAGATGTAATGGAACTTTCTAGAGCAGTGGTTCTCAACCCTCCTAATGCTGCAATCCTTTAATACAATTCCTCATGTTGTCGCCACCCCTAACCACAAAAGTATTTCATTGCTACTTCATAACTGTAATATTGCTGCTGTTATGAACTGAAGGTAAATATCTGATATTCAGGACATCTGATATGTGATCCCCCAGAAAGGGATGGACACCCACAGATTAAGAACTGCTGAGAGATATAAACTAGAAAGAGAAGAGCTGAAAAGAATGGAAAACAAAACTCTGTGTTTCCTGCTACAGTCCGCCTCACACTTGCTCCAGAAACACCCTTCTGCCCTTTCCCCGACTTCTCGCTCCATATTGATGAACATTTGGATGGTTTCCAGGCCAGGCCTATTACAAATAACCCTGTTTATGACTAATAACAGGGTGGGTGGGAAGCCAATGTCTGGAAGATGTTGTTTTTCTGCTTTCTTTACTTGAAGCCTCATAAAGCCTCCCTTGAACTATTACCAGTAGCCTCCTGATTCGTATGCCCAGCTAGAGTTCACCCTAAATCCTGCTACCTCATTTATCTGTCCGAAGCATAATTCCAGTCATGCTCCTTACTCTGCCACTCAAAAACATCAAAGAGCCGAGCTGTGGTTGTAGCTCGGCCTAGCACTGGCAGAGCCCTGGGTGCAAGTCCCAACGCCATATAACCAGGTGTGATAGCTCGCACCTGTAGGCCTAGCACTCAAAAGGAGGAGGAGGAGCAGGAAGGTCAAGGTCATCTTCATCACAGACTATATGACAAGCAAGCAAACAAACAGCCAACTATGGTCGTGTATGCCTGTGATCTCAGCACTAGGGAAGTCGAGGCAGGAGAATCAAGAGTTTAAGGCCGTCCTTGTCTACATATAGCAAGTTTGAGGCCAGCTTGGGCAACCATGTGCCGCTGTCTCAAAAACAAAATAAAAAAAACCAAACAAAAAAACCCCCAAGTTTTAAGGTCTCCCTGTTGTCTTCCAGCTAGAGCATAAACCCCCTATCTCTTATCTAGTCCCTTCCTCAGTGTGTGTGTGTGTGTGTGTGTGTGTGTGTGTGTGTGTGTGTTAGCTTACACAAGCATTTTGCAAGCTGTTTTCTTCCTCTGCTTCTGAAACACACACACACACACACACACACACACACACACACACACACACACACACACACTCCCAGCTTCTGACGTCTGCCTCACTTATCAGAGTCCGTGTCCTCCCAAGCCTGCCCTCTAGTGGGGCAGTTTCTGGCACATAAACTCCCTTGCTGCAGTGCTCTGAAATGCCGTCAAATTAACCTCCCTTTCATTCATCCCTCAGCTTCCCCACAACCCTGACCCCACCCTGTGAACTCAGTGGGACCCTACTCGGTTCATTTGTACATCTCTCAGAGCAGGTAGGCCAGTTCCTTGTCCATAGACATGGTTCAGTTGAACTGCTATGGAGAAATTGTTTGAAAATGTCTTTCTGATTTTTAACCTTTCTTTGCCAATTCTCCTTTGAGTGAATTTCCCCGGCTCTTTGGTATTTTGTATGTGAGCTGAGTGGCCAGATACTTAGTCTGTGGTGTCTTATATCTCACTGATCAAGAAATAACATTCTCTTAGAGCCTGGCATGTTGCCACATCCATCAGTCACAGCATTTGGAGACAGGAGAACCACCCGTTCACAGCCAGCCTCCTCTACATAGCAAATCTGTGGCCAGTCTTGGCTACCTGAGACTCTGTCTTCATAACATTTCTATCTTCCATAATCATCCCATTTAGCAACCCTCCATCCACCCAGAGCCAAGGTGCTGTGGGAGCTGGGGTGTTATAAGACAGAATTCCAGAGTCTTTCGTCCTTCCAATGTTTAGATCTGCTATCTCTGGCTGTTTTTTTCAAACATGTTTTGCTTCCCCACTGTGAAACAAAAGTCAATTCAGAGTAGCTAGAGGGAAAACCTAGAGTGTTCTCTGCCTTTCCTGCCAACAACTGGATTTTCAAGATGCAGTTCTTAAGTCAGCACTCAGGAGGTAGAGGCAGGAAGAGTTCAAAGCCAGCATTGGCAACACAGCCAGTTCTAGGCCAGCCTGGACTACAGAACCTGTCTCAAAAGAAACCAAATCTAAGTGGGAGGGGAAAAAAAACCCAAACCAAACAAAGTCGTATTTCTAAACTAGTGAATGAAAATACTTGTTTAATGATCAGAAACCTCATTCATTTGCATCCTCCTCTCCCTCTCTCCAATTACCTCGAGAGGATATGGTCCTTTGAGCATCAGCGATGTCACTTTTGTGGCAAGAAAATAGGAATTAGAGGAAGCCAATTCGGAAACCTCAAAGAAGAGGAAGTGTCTCTGGGCTGAAGGGAAGGCTGCTGAGTCTTATTTCACCTCTGCTCTTGACACTCCTGGTGGTCCCCCACCCACACGCCCCAGACAGGAAACAAGGTCTGGGATGAACAAGGGAAAGTCTAACAGACTGCAAGGTGCAGGACCCACCGCAGCTGTGACAGTCTCAGTAACTGATTGATGTTTGCACTTCCACAGTGCTGCCCGTTTATGGCTGCAGCTGGGCGGTATGGGGCAGGGTGGGTAGGAAGAGGCCGCTTTCACTTCTGAGTTCCACCAAGCGCACTCAGGTCTGCAGTGCCTGGCTTGGTGGTTTACTGGGAGTAGAGCGTATTGAGCCTTATTCACCAACACCCTTCTGAAGCAGAGAAGCTGAGTTCAAATCTAGTAATACCTGGCTTTATTTTCATTGTAGTAATTCATTTGATTTTTACTTTGCCTTTGCAATAGAGACAGAATGCTCCTGTTTGAGAGAAGAGAACTACTGACCGCAGTTGTGGTCAGTAGGGGGTGGCCTGTGGCAAGGCTCAGAGTCAAATGCTGTTTCTGGTACTCCACACCTTGTGCTCAGAGCCCACGACTTTGCCTCTGTTTTCCCTAGCTTGCTTTCACTGTCCTCTGGAGCTCTGAAAGGCTTCCCGTGTTAGCATGTCTAAGGGAAAGCAGTCTATCACAGACCACCAATGGCTAAGACCAAACCAGCTGGGGTCTTCCAGCATCTGGGCAGCCCAATGTGATTTCTCAAGGAATTCACAATCTCTGTGGCTTCTAGAAACTTCAGCTGAGTGCCGGGTCTTCAGTTAAGGTGGTCTGGAAAAATAAGAGCAACATCACAAGTCTAAGGTGTTACAGTGAAGTTATAGCTAAAAATCAAGGGTGAGCTGCAAAACCGCAGGTCTTGGCTGTGTTAGGAGACCGTGAATGGTTATAGTCAAATGCCCGGGTGACTGAGCCAATACAATTCCCTTTCAAATCAAAGAGCAGCATTTAATCATTGTTGGTAGTTGCTGAGAGAGTCCAGGCAGGGAACTATGTTGACTGGTAAGGAAGGAGATGGCACAGAAGGGAAGTAATGATACATGTGTCTGCTGTGTTGATAGACACAGCATTGTACCACCACAGAGGTGGGAGCCTCTCATGGATGAGAGGAACTGGGGGGCACTGCTGTAGATTGGATGTTTTCAACATCTACTTTTACTGATAGTTCTTAAATGCTTTAACCTCCTTCCTAGCCCATCACCCACCAGAGGTAGTGGGGAAGAAAAGGTTATTAGGATAGAGGGGAAGTGGACTTGTTTGGGAATGGTTCTTTGGAGCAAATCCCATCTGCATTGTCAGGAAATGAGCAGGTCAGTTCACAGGTCAGCAGCCGCAGCTCAGTCCACTCGCAAACACCAGCAGTCCAGGTCGGTAGTGCGGAGAGCAGCAGCAGTGGCACCACCTAGCAGTAATCACCAGGCCTCAGCCAAATCAGTCCAAGTCAGCAGGAGGAACAGGACCGGCAGGAAGGCCAAGAGCAGTTCTTTGCTGTGCCTCTCTCAATGAAGCTAAGTGTTGCACAGCTAGCTCTATAGCAAGCCCCCTCGCTGTTCATTGAGTCCTATTTATACCCTCCAAACACTGCGTGACCTTCCTGGGTCTCGCCTTAGCACGTGAGTCTGCATCAGCTGACGTCACTTTGCTAATTGGCCCGAGTCCTCAGAAGCTGCAAGAAGCTGCCAGCAGAGCACCAGGAGCGTTGGGTGTGTTTCTCTCTATGGAGTCCCAACAAATGCAGCTCAACCACAAAATGTAAGGCAGACCAATAAACACATGTGTGTCGTTATCGAAGAGTCCTTCATCACGTGTCCTTTCACATGCTTGCTTTAGCGGAACATCCTTCCTCCTGTGTCTGCTTCAGTGAAATGTTCCTTCGTGAGTCTGCCTTGTGAAACATCCTTTCACTTGTGTCGGATTCAGGAAGACACTCCTTCACGTGTTTGCCCCAGCAACCGGTGTCCGACACAACTGACTTTCTGAAGAACCCTTAAGTTTTCACTTCACACTGCTATGTTGGAATCCTGTCACATAGGAGTGTGAAAGCTTTATGAGTAAAAATCTAGAAGTTGAAGCTGGAGGTATGGCTCTACTGTTAAGAGCACTAGCTGGGGGTTGGGGATTTAGTTCAGTGGTAGAGCGCAAGACCCTGGGTTCGGTCCCCAACTCGAAAAAAAGAAAAAAAAAAAAAAAAAAAAAAAAAAAAAGAGCACTAGCTGTCCTTCCAGGCGTCCTGGGTTTGATTCCCAGGACCCGAATGGCAGTTCTTGACCCTCTTGTGACTCCAGTCCCAGGGGATCCAATGACTTCTTCTGGCCTCCTTGAACACTGTGTGTACTTAGTGGACAAGCATACATGCAGGCAAAACATTGGCACACATGATTTTGTCATAAAGTATGAAATTAACATGTTTCATAAACTACATCCCAGTCCACCTCTGATGTCTCATTTGGCCCTCTCCTTTGCTCATAGATTATGGGACTGGAGTACAGGGAAACTGCCTTTTCTCCTTTACAATACCTATCAGACTTACAGGCTGCTAGCTATTCAAAAATAGCTATTGAGCTGCAGGAAGATCTGCTGCTCAGACATGAACCAGGGAAAGCGTTGGGTTTTTTTGTTTTTGTTTTTTTGCTTTGTTTTGTTTTGTTTTTAATGAGAAGACTCAGAGAGAGTCTTGTCTTCAGGCAATCATCTGGGGAGACATGGTTGATGAAAGTCTGGCTAGGGAGCTGGACAGAGTACCACCTCTCTCTCTCTCTCTCTCTCTCTCTCTCTCTCTCTCTCTCACTGCTCTGGGCAGGTTCTTGCATCCTGAGATCCTACTCAAAGCTGCATTTAGGGCTCCTTCAAAGCAAGGAATCCCAGGTCTCCTAAGACTTTCTACTGTGGTATATTCAAATTCAGAAGACTTTGTATTTTAACACCCACGAATATCACACGGAACCACAGACCTCATTTTTTTCTCTTATCACAGCCTCGGTGAAACTACCTGGAGAGCATTTTAAGTTATGGACTTTTTGTGTTTGTGGGTAGGCAAGAGTGGGCAAGGGTGGGGCGGGGGGGGTTGGCAGAAACAGAATTGGGGTCTTGCACATAATAGACAAATCAGTCTCCACTGAGCTATGTCCCCCATCAGAGCAGAATTCTCACCTTGCCTTGGAACACCATGTGACTCAGCATGTCACTGACACTTTGTACTTTGCCTTGTGGGTAACCCCTACCTCCCACCTTCTCCCATCCCCAAGGAGAGTGTGGGCTTTGCCAAACAGAGGCCCTGCAGAAAATTTTCCAAGACTCACGAGATGTCAAGTCATTTCTAAAACTTTTCAAAAACCCAGAAAGTCATTTCAAAAAGTCTGACTTGATGGCCTTGTAGAGGGGGAGAGCAAACTTTCCACAGAGGCAGCAGGTCTGCCCCACAGGCTTGTGCTAAAGCTGTAGGAGCCAGTGACAGCTCCTGAGCCAGGGGAAGTCCACTGGGCTGAGTGGGCTAGCTGCTGCCCAGGGCATGCATTATGAAGTCTGCTTCCAGGGGATTTCCCTTTGCAATGGAACCAGCAAAGTTTCGTCTTTCTGAGAGATTTCCCAGAGGAATACATTTGACTGTGTGGAAAAACCTCAAATGTGGATTTCTCATTTAGTCACAAGTCTCTTCAAATAAGGAAAAATAAACACAATTAGCTCAAGTAGGAAGAATGTATATTCTCTGAATGAGCTAATGCTTGCCTCATGCTAGGCCCTCTGCTTTACGCCACGGAGTAAAACATGTGGCTCCTGCCTCATCTAAGCTGGGGTCTAATCCCAGCTTTCAGCATCAGTCCTGAAAACCAAACTGACTGCTTCAAGGAAGCATACTGAAAAATGCGAAAATACACCATCCCAGGCCATATATGCTGCCTTCTCAGCCCAGTTAAGTGCGGTCTCTTAACAGAAAATCGATTTGGTTGAATCTGTGAAACCTCATGGCCGGTAGGGTGTGTGATTTGCAACATCCCACCATTACAAAGTAATGAGAATCTAGTCATGTCTACTTGGGAATCAAAGGGTTATGGCTATGAAAACATTTCTCTGTTTTACCTTTCTTGCTACAGTTTTCAATTTAGTGTTAACAGTCATTTATTGACTATTACGAGCAAGTGTTATTCATACAAGTCTTTAAGTGAAATCACACAGCCGCCAATATTTCACTCCCAGATGGCCAGCTTGGACCGGAGACACAGTTCAGCAGTGGGGTGCTTACCTAGCATGTTGTGAGACTCCAGGTTCAATCCTCGGCAACCACTGAAAATGAATGAATAGGGTTTGCTGGAAGCAGTGCAGAGATAACAAAAGTGTTATAGGCTAAGGAGAGCCCTTGTTTAACTGTGCAGTGGCTGAAATTAAGAACACGGGGTGGCGGCATCATCAGACCCCTGGCTCTGGGGACGTCACGGGTCCAAGATTCCAACAACTGCCATGCACACTAAACCTGTGCTGGTAACTGCTGTACAGAGAGTCAGCACAGCACAGACGGCTTAGCTGGCTGTGATCCTGAGGCAGAGTCCCTGCAGTTCCTGTCCTGTACATTTCTGACCACAGATACATCACCAACAGATGGCAGACGACTTCCGAGCTGCTTGGCTCTAATTCTTCCACAACAAAGTTCCTCTGCTTTCCTTCCAGCAGCGTCGTTAACAGTCCAACATCCAGAGCATGGATTATTCTAGTTACCCATTGTCTTTATTGTGAGCCGACTATGGTTAAATACACTCCCTTTTTCGCTTTTAAAAATAAATTCTCTTGAGGTTTCAAGTCAATTAAAAAAATACGGATTTTTATATAGTGGCCATGAAAAGTACAGAGGCAAACTGGAAGACTTGGGCTTCAATAAGCAGAGAGGAGCATAGGTGGTCCTCACAGTAAAGGAGAGCTTGAAGAGTGAGCGGGCCATGGAGGCTGACGCAGAAGAGGCCAGACTGTTAACAGCCCTGCCCCTCATCTGTATGTTAGTCTTCCTTCAGCAGATGGTGGGGACCCAAAGGAATCCAGGCAGAGAAGCAACTTGAGATGTTGCTCTAAAAAAAATTGGTACTGAGAATCGATGGATCAACAAGAAACTATTGTGACACGTATTACATAACTGGGAACTATTGTAAGTGGAATTTAAATTCAACTTTAAATAGAATACTTTTTTTTAAGTGTGCATTTACATGAATATACCATGCGTGTGTGGGAACCCTCAGAGGCCCTATACCCTGAAACTGTAGTTACAGGTGGTTGTGAGCTGCCCAACATGTGTGCTGTGCATCTGACTAGTGCACTGGGTCTGGAACTACAGGTCCTCTGGAAAAGCAAGTGCTCTTAACCACTGAGCTCTCTCTCCAGCCCCAAGGACTGAGCTATCTCTCTAGTCCCAAGGGATTTATTCTTATTTTATAAGCTCCAATGGATTAAATATACTCGTTCAGTAAATATTGTTTTATATATATATGCTAAGTATTGTCTAAGTTAGGCCATATCAGTGAGCGATGTGGAATTTTTGTCTTCTTGGCACTTAGAGTAAGAATGGAAGGACAAGAAGTAAGTAAAGGGTTTTGGTTTTTTGTTTTTTTTGTTTTTTTTTCCTGGCTTTCTGGGTGTGAGCAGCCATGAACAACAGAGATTGTAGAGACACCCTGAACCAGGTAGTGTGGGAAGTCCTGCACAGGAGCCAGAACGAGTGCCACGGGTTTCTGAAAACAGCAGAGCTGTAGATGAGCTGAAGAGTATCAGGACAAATGCTTCTCAGGCATTGTGAGGCCTAAGTCCACCCCCGCCCCAGGTTGTCTGTGTGCATCCCGGGGGACTGGCAGCATCACGATGGGGCCAAAGCCTTGGCCATCTCCACATGGACAGTGAGGTGCTGAAGCTTCACACGAGCAAGAAACAGGGCAGGAAGTTGGCCAAGATGTGCGATGCCCTTTTGGCCTCCAAGTCTCTGATCAAGTAGACCCCAATGTCCTGGGCCCAGGCCTAATTAAGGCTGGCAAGTTCCCTTTCTTGCAGGCACAGAGTGAAAATGCTGGGCTATATTGACGAAGTAACGTCCACAACCAAGATGGAGAAGGTGCTGTGCCTAGTCGTTGCTTGTGTGAGGATGAGGGATGAGAGGTCTAAACAACACCCACCGGGATGACCATTTCTAGGGCCATTACTCAAGCTCTGGTAAAACATCTGGGTTTTATTCACCAAAAGCCCAGTGCCCGCCTTAGAACACGTTCTACCTTAAGGTAAATAAAACTAAGAATTATATAAGGAGCAGACTAAGACATCAGGAGCAGAGAGAGGAAATGCTGAAGACTGCCTGCTGCGAGGTACGGGCTCTAAATACAAAGAGCAGGAACTGGACGGAAAGAGATGAGGAATTCTGGCTTTGCCTATTTTGGGTTATGAAATGTCTATTTACTACAACAGAGGCTACTAGGGAAAATTCAGCTTCAAAGGAGAGTGCAGTTCTGTGAGACCTAGATTTGAGACATCCAGATACTAAGGAACTCAAGGAGGGCATCCCCTAGCAGTCTTACAGAGAACTCCTTATCTGTGACTGTTCAGGCAAACTGTAGGAGACTGAGAAAAGGACGCAGAAGGTCAGGAGTTAATCCTGATGTAAGGACTGAACTAGAAGCGAGGGACAGCAGCTCTTATCAGTACACTAGGGAATTGGAGCTGGAAAGTACCGGGTGTTCCAGAACGGCTGTTTACATGGACTACTTTCTTAACCCACGTTTCAGTTTAGGATGTTGTACACCCCACCCCAGTCCCAGGCCCTCTTCTTTTTCCTGTGTAGCCTTATTGTGTCCTGAAACTCATCCTGTACATCTGGCTAGCCTTGAACCCAGAGGTCTGCCTCTGCCACCCAAGTGCTGGGACGAAAGATGCTCCCCACCACACTAGGCTTATTATTATTTTTTTAATACTTCACTTTCTAAAAGAAGAAGAAAAATTAACTCGAGAAATTAAAACTTCCTTATGAAGAATCTCTTCAAATGTTTTGCTTTAAAATAAGTGCTTTTAGAGAGAATACCACAGATCTGAGTATTTCAGTATTAAATCAGTAAATTGTTACAAATATTGGTGTGAATGAAACTTTTTTTATCTAGGGGAAAATTATGCCTCAACTTTTAGATTCACCAAATAGGGGTTGTGTCCTGGTGTGCACTATGTGTAGAATTTTACAGTTTGAAAAACCAGTTTTCCAGGAGCTACTTCACCGACTTGGAATTACTCTCCAGTATTCAGCCAGCACAGCAACACAGGAACCGCAAGTTCCCATTACTTGTATCTCAACTTCAACTTCACTTTTAAGGCAAAAAACCAAACCAAACCAAAACATCAACGAAAAACCCTGGGCCGCTGTCCAAAGAAAAGTTTGCCAGACTAGAAGAAAACTATTGTTATTTCCAGTGGCTTCTTCCATTAGCCCTCTTTCAGGGCTTACATTTAAGGGTGGCTGCTGCTCCCTCAAAACGTAGGAAGAGAAGTGGCAAGTGAAATGAAGTTAGGAAGAACAAAGCCAGAACTCCAGTAAGACAAGATAGCAAGTACAGGCGCCAAAACTGACTATCATACTGTCTCCTGAAGTCACAAGTAGGCAAATCACAACTGCGAACTTCCTCTTTTGGACAATATGTTCTCCAGAATGCACTAACGGCCGCGACCCAAATCCACTGCCCAAAAGCACACCCGACCACAGAATGCGCTCGGGGCCCCGCCCACTTAGAGGCGGTGCTTTGGAACTCCTCCACTGGAACCCACCCCCGCCAGTACCTTACCAGAGCGGAAGCAGCTAGGCCGGTGCTCCGGAAGCAGTAGCCATAACTTCCGGGAGGGGCTTGTGTGCCTGGTCTGTGTGTGTGTGTGTGTGCGTGCTACGGGGTGTAGACTGTGTCTGAAATAGCGGGAACGCCATGTCCCGTGGTTCCAGCGCCGGTTTTGACCGGCACATTACTATTTTCTCTCCCGAGGGCCGACTCTACCAAGTAGGTGAGTGAACCAGGGCCGCCTGTGGGACATCTGAATTGCTCTGTCATGCTTCGGCCTGGAGCGAGCAGACGCGACCCAAGTATAGTTTGGGGCTTGAGGAAGGGCCTGAGCCAGGAAAGCAGAAGGATCGAGGTCGGGTTCACCCTCGTGTTCTCATCCCGTCTGCAAGCGGGCTTTGAGACAGAAACTAAAGCCTGGCTCTCTTCAGGAGTGCCTTACTGTCTAGACACAAAGAATTAGGGTATTGCACTGTAATGCCTGACTCTGACTTCCGGAGTCCTCTTTAGCTCAGTGATTCTCAATGCTACGCCCCTTAAATTCATTTCCTCAACCATACATTTATTTTCGTTGCTACTTCAAAACTGCAATTTCTTTACTGCTATGAATCATAATGTAAACATGTGTGTTTTCCTATGGTCTTAGGCGGCTTTATGAAAAGGCTAGGGGTCGCGACCCACATGTTGAGAACCACTGCTTAGCTTCATTCTACCTGGAGTCTGAGTCTTCCCTTCGCTAAGAGTAATTGGTTCCCATCCAACTAAAACACACACACACACACACACACACACACATCTCCTTACTCTCCTTTCAATATAGACAGATGACTTGCTTTGTGGGCAATTGTGTACAATGTCTGTGCAAAGCCCTATCAGACACTGCTGGTTCTAGAAAAGAGAAAAGTCTGACAGCTTAAAGGAAGTGACAGAGAGCCAGACAAGTAACAAGAGGAGAATACAGGTTTACAAGTATTTGCAAAGTTCAAAACTGAGAAATAAAAGAACAGTAATAAACTACTCTTGAGACTGGCCCCCGATCTTAACTCCCATGTGTAAGAATGCTTCTATAGTTTAAAAGCTGCTTCTCAATCTAGTTGAGGCTCAGTGTGTTAGTCATTACTAAAGGAACAGCACTAATGGACAGAAACCTGAACTTGGCATCAGTTACTCTGTGTGTGTAACAATACATTTTGGTAAATTGAAGTTGTGGCAGAGTTTAGGTTCCTGCCAAAGAAAACTTAGTGTCAGAAGGGCTTGACATACGTCTGGTCCAGGATGATTTTATTCTGAAGTCTTTTATCTCAGTGTCTTGACAAGGAGGGCCGTGCTATCTTGGTTGAAAATCCTAGAATTGGTGTGTAAATGGAGTTCTACTCACCTATATGCTTTCTATATTTGTTGTTTGAGGTGTTGCTTTCCCACTTTTACTCAGGACATGAGTTAGGCATTGCTGAGAGAAGAAACTGAAAGAAGAGTGTGAGCGGGCAGCGTAGTGGTGCAGAGTTCAGGCCTGCAGCCACACCTGGATTTGCATACCTGCTGCACTCCATACGAGCTGGCCTGGCAGCACAGAATCTTGGCTCAACTTCTGTTTGCAAAATTGGGCTAATAATTCCTTCTATTGTGTTTTGAGGATGAAATTAGGCACTGCATACATTGTTTACTGTGTGCTGTTAAATGTTGAGCATTTGGTCTAACAAGATGCCTGTCTGAGGCTTTGACTTTAAGAAAAGTCTGTTAAATTAGTTCCTCTGTAGGTAAGGAACCCCTTTCTTTGGGTCCATCCTTCTTCGTTTGTTAGTGAAGTATATTTGTCTAGTCACAAATTATAATTACTATGCATTAGACTAAACTTTAGATTCCACAAAGACACAGCATCCAAGAACTATAAAAATGCAAATTGTTAACCTAGACAGCTGTAGAATAATATAACACACTGGAGTTGTGATAAGGGAAGGAAGGATAATTGGTTGTTCCTCATTTGCCATAGTTTAAGCATTTAATTCCCAACACCAAAATCAATAGTTTAGCAGTGTTCAAGGAATAAATTTAAATTACACTACTAAACATAGTTATAAATATGATCTATAATTTTAACAGTACCAGTTAGTAGACCTTTAAGGAAATAACACGTTGATAACAATTGATTTTTTTTTTTTTGGCCTTTTCTTTAGACCTTAAAATAATAATTTAAAAAATTACATTATATCTATCCTCCCATGTAGATCCTGGAAATCAACTTAGGGTGTCCTGCTTGCTGGCAGGTACTTTACCCATTGAACCCTGAAATACCCCAACCTCCTAAGTGTTTATATGTGTGTGTATGTGTGTGTCTCTGTGCGTGTATCTGCCTGCCTGTCTGCCTGCCTGCCTATCTGTTTGAACTCAGGTTCTCTGTAAGAACAATACACTCTTAACCCTTGAGCCATCTTTCCAGCCTCGGAAATTTTTTTCCTAACGTGTGTATGCATTGTGTTTGTGTAAAAGCATGTGTCAGGAATTGTAGAGCATGTAGGTTTAAAGTTCAAGTTTTTAAAATTACATTGTATATGTTGTCTGTTTATGTGTCTGTGTGTCCATGTGCATACGTGTATGTCCATCAAAGGACAACTTAGGACAGTTGGTTCTCTCCACTCTGGGTTAGGAATGTAACTCAGGTTGTCCTGTCTTGCTGTGGGTGTCTTTACTTGATGGGCATCTTTCTGGCCCTGAAATCTTTTTTTCTTTCTTTCTTTTTTTTTTTTTTTTTTTTTTTTCGGAGTTGGGGACCGAACCCAGGGCCTTGCACTTGCTAGGCAAGCGCTCTACCACTGAGCTAAATCCCCAACCCGGAAATGTTTTTTCTTAATGTGTATATACAAATTGCATTTATATAGGTATGTGTTAAGTATTAAAGGCTGGAGAGATGGCTCAGCCGTTAAAAACCAGGCTCACAACCAAAAATATAAGAATTAAAAGAGCACACTGGTTTAAAAGCTTAATTTTGTTCGGGATGTAGCTCAGTGGTTATAGCACCTGAGAAGAAGATGAGGTGGGATACAGAGGAAGAAGAGGAGGCTGTTAATTATGTGTACACACATAAATGTCTACACCAAAAAGTTAAAAGCTCATCACTGTTATAGTTTAAGTCTCATAGTCTTCATCTTGTGCCAGTTCCAAGATAGCTAACGAGACCACTTTTGAAGACACCTGTTTGGAAAACAAATATTAGGAAGTTGTGTGAAATGCTTCTGTACCTTCCTTTTAGGGAAGCAGCAGAACATCTCTTGGTTTTTGTTGTTTTTTAAAGACTTATTTTATTTCTAATCATATATATGTGTGTGTAAGTCTGCATGGGAGTATACGCACTTCTTTAGTACAAGTGCCTGCAGAGGCCAGGAGCATTGGCGCCCCTGAACTGAAATTTCAGTTGATTATTGAGCTGCCTGATGCAGTTCATGGGAGCTGAACTTGAGTCCTCTGCAAGAGCAGTAAACACTGTTAACTGTGGGGCCATCTCTCCAGTTCATCGTCTCTTCTCTTCTTTCCTTTCCTTTTCTTTTTTGTGTTTGTTTATTTGCTCTGGGTTTTTGTTGTTGTTGTTGTTGTTTGTTTGTTTGTTCTTTGGGTGTTTTTTTCAGCCCTGGCTATCTTGGAACTCACTTTGTAGACCAAATTGGCATTTTTTATTTGGTTGGTTTTTTTTTTTCCTATTTTTTATTGAATATTTTATGTATTTACATTTCAAATGTTATTCCCTTTCCTGGTTCCCCTTTTTCCATCCCCCTTCCCTGCTTCTATGAATCCTCTATGCCCCCCCCGTTTTTTTTTTTTAAATCAAACTTTACAGGATGTTTGGATCTTTCATTTTAATTTTCCAACAAATATTTATCTAGAAAGAGGAAATTATATTTATGTGCCCAATCTCAATATAGCATTTTAAACAAAAGTGCAAAGTCTAACATTGTGCTGCTAATTAGTAGCACCCCAGAATGCCTTATGTAAGCCTGATGTGTGCCCAGAAGAGGAGGATGTGCTTCTCTGTTGTTTGCTGGCATTACAGTGTGAGCTGCTTACACTGAGCCATTCATTACCTGGTTTGTTTGCTTGTCTGAACTTTTGACGATAGTAGACATAGTACCTTTATAGTTAGTCTGCTTCCACCCTAATGTTACAGAAATGAGAAGTTGAAAATGGTAGGAAATGTAAGATTTGTCTTTTGTCTGGTGGTGATGCACGCCTTTAATCTCAGCTTTTGGGAGGCAGAGGCAGGTGGATCTCTCAAGGGCAGCCTCATCTACAGAGTGAGTTCCAGGACAGCCAGGGCTATACAGAGAGAAACCAGGTCTCAAAAAACAACCAAACAAAAAGATTTGTTTTTGTTTTATGTATATGAGTGTTTACATGCATATGTTCATATGCACCATGTACTTCTGGGTGCCTGCAGAGACCAGAAAAGTGCCTTGGGATTAGAGCTCCGGTGTTGTGAGATGCCATATAGGTGCTAGGAATCAAGCCCAGATCCTCTGAAAGAGCAGCAAGTGCTCAAAACCACTGCACCATCTTTCCATCCCAGCAATTTTCATCTTAATAGCTTGTTTTTATATTGAGCATAAAAACTACTGCTTGACAGTTTGTTTTCGTTTTTGTGCGTGATGTGTGCACATGGTAGAGTATATGTGCTGGATGCACACTCCCGCATTAGAAGCCATCTGTTAGCTTCCTCTTTCAGTTTCTACCTATTCCTTTGAGACAGGGACTCTCACTGAACCCAGAAGAAGATTGACTACTGACAATGTCCAGTAATCCCCCTGTAATCCTACACACGCACACACACACACATACACACACATGCTCACACACGCACACACAGACACACACACACGCACACACACTCACGTGCACATACTCACGTGCACACACACGCTCACACACACAGACACACACACACGCTCACACACACACGCACACAGACACACACACAGACACGCACACATACTCACGTGCACACACACGCTCACACAGACACACACGCTCACACACGCACGCACGCTCGCTCACACGTGCGCACGCACACACACACACACACACACACACACACACACACACACACACACACAAGCAAGCATGCTCAGGCGTTACAAGCATGTGGCCAGGCCTGGCTTCCAGTGTGAGTGCTGGGTTATTTGAGTTTAGGGTCTCATACTCGCACAGCACTCTTTCCTGCTCCAATTGTTTTTCAGTTTGGAGAGGGATTGTGTGGAGGTCAGAGAAAAATTACACGAGTTACTTGTCTCCTAACAGATGGAATTTGGGAATCAAACTCATCTCATCAGGCTTGGTCCTGATTTTTTTATCTGCCAGACCACCTTGAGGGGCTTAGTGATTGTTTTGTTTTGAGACAGTTTTGTTGTATCTGAGACTGGCTTTGATCTCGAGGCAGTCCTCTTGCCTTAGCTTCCCCAGGACTGAGATTACAGGCATGTCACCACATGTGGCCACTTTTTAATATGTAGAAAATGACAGTTTCAAAGGCTGGGCCTCAAAAAACAAAGTAAGTAGGGTCAGGTGTATTGATGCACACACCTGACAGATCTCCATAGTTTCAAGACTATCCAGGGCTATATCGACTCTGCACAAAATAAAAGACCTGTGTAAAAAAGCCAAGCATGGTAGGTGTGTGTTCATGATCTTTGTAGTACCAGTTCTGGGGTGGCTGATCTCTAGCCTAGAATACTTTGCAAACTCCAGGCCAGCAAGAGACCCTATTTCAAAAAACAAGATAGACAGCCCTGAGAAGTGAATGGCACCTAAGATTCTCCTCTGGCTGGGTACACAAGCGCGCGCGCGCACACACACACACACACACACACACACACACACACACACACACACAATTCACTTGGATCTTTACTTTTTTTTTTTGAAGAATTTTATTATTTTAATTATGTGTGTCTGCATGTGTGCATATGAGTGTAGATGCCCATGGAATACAGAAGAGGGCAATAGAGCTCCTGGGGCTGGAGTTAAGGGAAACTGTGAGCATCCTGATATGTGTGTCCTCTGGAAGAGCAGTTACCTCTCTTAACTGCTGAGCTAGCTCTCTTAGCACCTATTTATATAATCACCTCCAGTATACACTAAAGTTCACTTGATAAATTTTTCTGTATCATTGTTTTAATTTTTTTTATTACTTTGTGAGTATATGTGCTACAGTGTACCAGATTGTATTCAGACAGCTCTATTGAAGGAGTTGGTTCTTTGCGTCTGCGTTCTGATGTCAGTTCTGGAGATTGAACTCAAGTCAGTAGGTACCCTAGTTAGGTTTCCATTGCTGTGGCAAAACACTATGACCGGAAACAACTTGAGGAGGAAAAGTCTATGGTTTTCACTTTGTGATCACAGTCCGTCACTGTGGAAAGTCAGGGCAGGATCTCAAGCAAAGAGCCTGGACCCTGGGACTGAAACAGAAGCCACGGAGGAACATTGAATACATGTGTTTCTTATCCTGGTCATTTACAAAGCCTCTGACTAGTGCTCAGAACCAGTGTCCAGAGTATCACCTAAAGTTAAGTTTTGAGGTTGTCAACTATGTAGCAAAATTTAAGTTATAACTGGGATTATAAATATTCTTTTTTCTTTTTTCTTTTTTTCGGAGCTGGGGACCGAACCCAGGGCCTTGCGCTTCCTAGGCAAGCGCTCTACCACTGAGCTAAATCCCCAACCCCTTGCATTCACATTTATAAGCACACATTCTGAAGTTTGTAATGAACCGAAAAGCCCTGTGTTAATTGGAAGTTACAAAAATTGTAGTGTTTTCTTTCCATTCTTGAGACAGGATCTCATCACTTAGCCCTAGTTGCCTAGACCACACTGGGATTAAACTTCCAACTGGTACACAAAATATCAGTATGAAATCTAATATCAAACATTAAAACTGCATGTGGTTATTGATCAAAACTCAACAGAAGTACTAAATCTTTAGAGCACCAGTTTTGACCTAGGAAAAGCAGGCATAGTGAAACAGTGCCCATAAAACAGCTTTGAAAATAATAAGACAAATTAAGATCTGCTGTGATAAAATTAAAGTAAAACTCATGTCAAAATTTGGCACTTGAACCTAATGAAAATTCAGTAAAAATAAAATTGGAAGAAATGAAGCTGGTTTGACTGGTTTATTGACATTTTTATTATTTTGACTTAACTTCTCTTGGTTGGCATTCTTCATCCCGTTAGCTTAACTAAGAATCTATGATAAATTATCCCACCTCAGCCAGACATGCTTTTAAATCCCAGCATTTAGGAGGTCCAGGTCAGCCAAAGCTACATAGTGACAGTCTGTCTCAAAAATGGAAAGAGAATGTTTCTACATTTTTTTTAAGGCAGAGTCTCTTGTATCTCAGGCTGCCCTCAAACTCCCTGTGCAAAGATGACCTTGAATTTCTGACTCCTGTCTCTGCCCACCAAATGCTAACATTCTAGTCACCACGTTCATTCAGTTGATCCAACATTTTGTGCGTACTAAACTAGCATTCTACCATCTGAGCAACATCCCTGGGCCCTCTTCCACCTATTTAGAAAAACAACAACAAACCTGTTTTGTTTTTCCAGAATATGCTTTTAAGGCTATTAACCAGGGTGGACTTACATCTGTAGCTGTCAGAGGAAAGGACTGCGCAGTTATTGTCACACAGAAGAAAGTACCTGTAAGTAACACTGCCCAGGTAGTCAGTGGCTACAAAATCCAATGTGGGGATTTTCTGTGATTCTTGAACAGAATTATATCACTACCAGTTCACGTTAGCACCAGTCTTGGTTTGACTCCGCTTGGTTACTAATCACTGAAGGGACTCTGAGCAGCTGTAGCTCCTTTGACTGAGTTATAATATAGAACCACAGTAAACAGAGTGAGATTACCAAGTCCTTTGTTTCCTGGGACCTTTAATCCACAGAAAACATCTAGTAAAACATCGTCCTCTACCCCCTTGTGAAAGATTGGTTCTAACTGTAAAGTGAACAGAACATACGTGTCTCAGAACTCCTATTTTACAGTTTATTATTACGGTCTCGTGCTGTTGGTTTTTTATAAATGTACGGAGACTGTGGACTTTAAAGTGACATGGTGATTTATTTTGTTCATTAGGATAAACTACTGGATTCCAGCACCGTGACTCACTTATTCAAGATAACGGAAAACATTGGCTGTGTGATGACAGGAATGACAGGTAACTGCAAACAGCGCCTTCCTGGAGATGCAGCCTGGCCGTACTCCTGCCAGATTACGTTGTATTTGTGAACTTGTTTTTGTATTTATCGATGGTGTATGTGAGAGGGGTGCACTCTGTCAGGGCATGTATGAGGTCAACCACCTGTGGAAGTTGGCTTCCTTTACAGTATGGGTTCTTAGGATGGGACTCAGATTGTCAGACTTAGCAGACACCCTTACTTGCCAGCCCTGTGTTTTCTGCTTTTTTTTTTTTTTTTTTTTTTTTTTTTTTTTCGGAGCTAGGGACCGAACCCAGGGCCTTGCGCTTGCTAGGCAAGTGCTCTACCGCTGAGCTAAATCCCCAACCCAAATCTTTTTTTTTTTTTTTTCTGGGGCTGGGCACCGAACCCAGGACCTTGCGCTTCCTAGGTAAGCGCTCTACCACTGAGCCAAATTCCCAACCCCCGTTTTCTGCTTTAAAGATCCCTTAGTACCTGATTTGGGGGTGTTATTAATAGAGTCACTATCTTCCAAGGTTAATATTAGTTTATGTTTGTATAATATGTTCACTTGTTTTTTTTTTTTTTTTTTTTTTGAGATAATTTCTCTCCCCAGGTCTGTATCTCTCTGTTTCAACTAGACTGTCTGGCTAGCAAGCCCTCAGGATCATCCTCCTATTTCCAGGGTACACACACATATGCACGCACAGGCACACTCACCCCAGGGTTACAGGTATATTGCCTACCTTTAACATGGCTACTAGGGTCCAAACTTAGGTTCTTGTGTTTGCACAGGACTTTACCTGCTGAGCTGTCTATTCAGTCCCTACTAAGATGTTTTAGACTGCCCTGGTCGGCTGGTCACTTAGTTTAGTTGCCTGATTATAGTTATTTACTTGACTTAATGGCTTTTTGGTTGGGGTTTGTTTTTTTGAAATAGGGTCTAGAACTCCACTGTGAGACCAGGCTGGTCTCCTAGGGATCTGCCTGCCTCTGCCTTCTGAATGCTGGGATTAAAGGTGTTTGCCACCTTGCCTGGCTGATTGGTTGTGTTTTTAGACAGCATCTTGCAGCATAGCTCAGGCTAGCTTCAGAGTCAATAACTATTCTGCTTCAGCTTACCGAGTGCTGGGACCACAACTGGAGTGGACCAACCATTCCTGCTTCAGCTTACCGAGTGCTAGGACCAAGGAGTGGGCTAACCATTCCTGGCTTGTGAACTATTTTGACATCATAAGTATAATAGAGTTCTAGGTCTTTATATTGCTAGTAGGGCATCTGGACCCTTCATGGATACAGTATTTGAGATGTGGTTAGTAATTTAAGTGGACCTAAATAATTACTCTTTCTCAGATCTAGTTATGACACTAGTTAGAAGTGAGTGAGGGTTTCTACAGAATTTACTTTGACCTTCAATTTTCTAAATTCACAATAAAATTCATGTCTAAAACATGAAGAGGTTAATTCTCTCTCCTTAAAGTGTGTTATTTAGGAGGCTAGAGAGATGGTTCAGGAATTAATATCCCTTGCTACTACAAAGGACCCAGGTTCAGTCCCAACACCCACATAGCAGCACATAATCCCCTTGTCTATGATCTCCACTGGCTTCTGGGGCACTTGGCACACATGGTACACATAAAATTAAAGTAAATCTTTTAAAAATAGTGTTTCTCATGAAACTTTTTTAAAAAGTATATTCTTTGAGTCATTAGACATTTTTTTCCTCTCTCTCAAAACAGCGTTTCTCTGTGTAGCTCTGTCTGTCCTGAACTCTCATGGTAGACCAGGCTGGCCTTGAACTCAGATCTACCTGCCTCTGCCACTTAAGTGCTAGGATTAAGGCAGGCATGTGCTACTAGCTCCTGGCCATTATTAGACTTTTTTATTATTACATTTATTTGTGCACATAATGTGTCATGAAAGCATGTGTAGACATCAGAGGGCAGCTTATGGGAGTTGTTTTTCTCCTACCACATTGGGTCCTGGGGATCAAACCCAAAGCCATCAGGTTTGCTGGCAAGCCCCTTTATCTGCCGAGCCATCCAGACAGCTCAGGTACTGGATTCTTGTAGAAACTATTTTGACTGCTGGTGAAAGGCTTGGTATAAAAGAGTAGTATGGTATAAAAATTAGTTAAAGGTTTTAATTTCTTTCTGTTGTTACATGTACTCCAAGCCAAGTCACTCAGTGTTCGTTATCACAAGAAAAAGCCACAGAGAACCCCTTGTCCTACTATCACGTGTCTTTGACATAAACGTAGATATCTGTGGTGGAGAAATAGGCTTTTAGATTCCTTCCATTTCTAAAGTGGTAACTCTTTGGGGTTTTGCTTATCCTTCAAGCTGACAGCAGATCCCAGGTACAGAGGGCACGCTATGAAGCAGCTAACTGGAAATACAAGTATGGCTATGAGATTCCTGTGGACATGCTGTGTAAAAGAATTGCTGATATTTCTCAAGTCTACACACAGAATGCTGAAATGAGGCCACTTGGTTGTTGTAAGTATGCTCAGAAATCTTCTAAGGAACTGTCTAAGGAGTTGTAATTGTCTTTAGAGAACATGTATAAAGAAACTGAGGCTACATGAGTTCTGAACATGAAGTTTGAAATTACAGCTTTGAGTTCTATTTATTTTTTAATCAAAATATTTCTATTTAGGCTTTGTGATTTGAAAGTTCTATTTTATTAGGCTGTTGTAATGGGGTTCTGGTGTAATTTCAGGCATTTTAACAGTGTCAATGCCACTTTTTGATCATTGAGTAAAGATATGGTTTGTCTCCCCCCCCCCCCTTCCCCCCTTTCCCCTCCCCCTTCCCCTCTCTCCTTCCCCTCCCCCTCTTCCCCTCTCCCCCTCTCCAGTTTCTCTGTGTAGCCCTGGTTGTCCTGGAACTTGACTGTATTTCTGTGTGTGGTATCGAGTCCCTAGAACTAGAGTTGAGATGGTTGATTGTTGGGACTCGAACCCTGATCCTCTCTAGAAGAACAGCCAGTATTCTTTAACTGCTGAGCCATCTCTCCAGTCCCTGATTCCATCCCCCCTTACTCTTACTGAGTAGCTCAAGCTTTTCTCAAATTTGTGATCCCCCTGCCTCAGCCTCCCAAGCACTAGCTTACAGGTATGCTGGCACCTAATGTTCTCTTCTGCTCAGTTCCTTTTATCCCTGCTCCTCCATTGGTCCCTTAAATGTTGTCACTTACGTGCTTTGTTCTTGAACCTTGTCTTCCTCTTTGCTGTCTGATTAATCTCACCCCCTTGAGGGCTTCACTTACTACCTATATGCTGGTCATTTACCTGGTTTCTTAACCATCCCTTTGAGTCATTTCTGTTCTACACGCATCCTCAGCTTCTTCTTTATAGTCTCAGTCTACTCTCCCTGGTCATGTAATTAAGGATCGGCAGAGGGTTGCTTCAGAGTATCTATTCCCGTCTCCTGTCGTTTTCTCATTGCCTTGTTGCCTTTATTTCCTATCTGGTTTATTCATTTCTTCTGTCCCTTCTCTCTCTAAATCTGTCCTCTGTATTCAGGAATTATTCTAAAAATGAATTTTGATTGTTACAGCAAAGAAAGAGGGATCTGAGGAGATTGGGGGTGGCATGGGCTTTGGTCTCTTTGAATAAACTTCTTACAAGTTCAGTGAAAGCTGAACCTGTGTAAAATAATGGCAGTTGATGGATCCTTTCTCGAAACAGAAATGTGCCTGCTATCTAATCTGTCACTGGTAATAAAGCACATTTTAACGGTTTTGGGAAAACAAATAAACCTAAAATTAGTGACCAAATAATGAGTAACAGCAATAATGATAACACCAAAAAGGGAAATTTTTGTAGACAGCATAATATATTTAACTGGCCCTTTCTTTTTAGGTATGATTTTAATTGGTATAGATGAAGAACAAGGCCCTCAAGTGTACAAGTGTGATCCTGCAGGCTACTACTGTGGCTTTAAAGCCACCGCAGCAGGAGTGAAACAAACAGAGTCAACCAGCTTCCTCGAAAAAAAAGTGAAGAAGAAATTTGATTGGACATTTGAACAGACAGTGGAAGTAAGTCAGCCGGAAGGCGTGGTGGACCTTCTCTCCCTGCTCTGGGAGAGTGAGCATCATTGTGTTATTGATAGGATCCAGGTGTGCTAGTTTGATGGTAGAATTGATATCATTCAGCTCACATGGGGGGAAGGGGGGCTGCTTTATTCATTTTAATCTCTACCTTCACACTTCATGGGAAACTTCAAAAACACAAAATAGGGAAATAAGACTAGACTCAAAGACTGGCGTGGTTATATGATTAGTAGACTCAAATTGGGTTAAACTTTTTTGGATAACAAGTATAACCACTAAGATTTGGTAATATTGTTTTGTTAACATTTATTCTTTTAAAAAATATTTATTTGGGGGTTGGGGATTTGGCTCAGTGGTAGAGCGCTTACCTAGGAAGCACAAGGTCCTGGGTTTGGTCCCCAGCCCCAGAAAAAAAAAATATGAAAAAATATTTATTTGTGTGTGAGTGTGTGCATCTGCCACGACACTCATAGGCGTGAGGACCAGTTGGCAGGAGACAGTTCTTTTCTACCATAGGACTTCTAGATTGGACCCAGTTAGCTTTGGCAGGAAGCACCTTTGCCCAGTGAGCTGTCTTGCTGATCCAGTAATAATTATTTTCATGGTCCTAAATAAAAGCAGCTACAAACCAAGTTCTTGGAGAGCAAAGTGTTTCTTAGTAAAAGAATATGTGAGCAGAGGGCTGGAAAGAGCTCAGCTAAGTGCTTATCTCGTAAGCTCAAGGATATTGGGTCAGACCCCAGAACCTTCATTGCAAACAAACAAAACCTACTTACCATGACACATGCTGAGATCGTAGCACTGCTGGCCAGCCCAGCCACGCTTGGTTCAGGCCAGTGAGAAGCCCTGCTCCTAAGACTGTCCTTGACGTTGACACCCACATACAACTCTTTTTTATATGGATATGGTGGTGTACATGTGTAATCCCAGCACGCAAGAGGCGGAGGCCGAAGGGTCATTGTAAGCCTGAGGCCAGCCTGGTCTACGTAGTGAGTCCAGAATAGTCAGGGCTGTAAAGCAAGGCCTTTCTCAAACAGACAAACTTTTAATTGTTTAATAATTTTATCTTATCTGGAAGAAAATATAAAATGTTCCTAAAATTATAACTTATAGTTACATTAATCACATCAGATATAAAGCCATTTAAAATATTCTTAAATTGTCATAACCATAAAGTCATCATCAGCCATCAGTCTGAATGACCAAATCATTCTTTAGTCTCTTTCACAATTGGTGCTCAATATAGAGTTTGCTTATACAGGTCATCAAGCAAGTCAATTTTTATTTATGTTTTGGCTGATTGATTGATTGGTTTTATTTGTTTTGTTCTCTGTGTAGCCCTGGCTGTCCTAGAACTCATTCTTAGACCAGGCCGGCCTTAAACTCACAGAGATCTGCTGCCTTCACCTCCCAAGTGCTGGGACTAAAGCTGTACCACCACACTGGGCTGCAGACGAATTTTTATGCACTCCATCTATAAATTGTTTAACTTGTGGCTATTTAATAGCAGCAAATGATGTCAGCAATTTATAGGACTGCGTCACTGAAGCACAGAACAAGCCTCTTGTGTTACTGGAACATTATGTTTTAATGTTGACATTCTTTTCAGACTGCAATCACATGCCTGTCTACTGTTCTGTCGATCGATTTCAAACCTTCAGAAATCGAAGTTGGAGTAGTTACAGTTGAAAATCCTAAATTCAGGTGAGTTACGTTTTCAGCCTAAAAAGCTGGAGACATTAGGGTTCCTTTGTGCTCTACTGTGTGAAGAAATGTGATTCTCTCCTTTTTTCCCCCAATGTCTAAGGATCTATTTCAAAAATTTCTTGGAAATACTTATAATTCTGGCATTGGGGAGGCCGAGACAGGGGTATCATAAATTCAAGGGGCACCCTGGCTCATATAACAAAAACCCTATTTCAAAAAAACAGATGACTAAGGGGTAGCTCTGTAGAAAAGTGCTTAGCTTACATGTTCTAAAGTCATGGGTTCAATCCCTAGCACTGTTAAAACAAAACAACTTTATTTGAAGTCTCTTAAAACAGAAGCAGTTTTTCTCTGTCCTTTAAGTAACTTTATATATAACACCAGATATAACACACACACACACACACACACACTTCTGCAGTAGGCACACACACACACTTCTGCAGTAGGTGCTCTCCACAAACACACACACACACACACACACACACACACACACACACTGCACTAGGGTGCTCTCACAAACACACACACTTCTGCAGGGTACACACACACACACACTGCAGTAGGTGCACACACACACACTTCTGCAGTAGGTGCACACACACTTCTGCAGTAGGTGCACACACACACACTTCTGCAGTAGGTGCACACATACACACACACACTTCTGCAGTAGGTGCACACACACTTCTGCAGTAGGTGCACACACACACACATCCGCAGTAGGTGCACACACACACAACTGCAGTAGGTGCACACACTTCTGCAGTAGGTGCACACACACACAGACACACACACTTCTGCAGTAGGTACACACACACTTCTGCAGTAGGTGCACACACACTTCTGCAGTAGGTGCACACACACACTTCTGCAGTAGGTGCACACACACACATACTTCTGCAGTAGGTACACACACACACACACACACACACTTCTGCAGTAGGTGCACACACACACACACTTCTGCAGTAAGTGCTTTTCCCCACTGCTGAGTTGCTTGCTTGGTTGCCTGCAGGTGATATAAACAAAAAAAAATCCCACAGAATTACAAAAACAGCCCTTTTATCTAGCCTAATAATTTTTTCTATACAAAAAGTTTCTCTTTATTGTTGATTTGTTTCTTTGAGCCCAGGCTGACTTTCGCCCCCAGAACTGGGAGGATAGACCACCACCCCGCCTGTTCTCTTTTTTTAAGCACTGAAATTCCCGTGGGTGCTTTCTTTCTTGTCTTTTGAAACCTTCTTAGTGCATCTGAATGTTACTTGCATTTCACTTTAAAATTGAGCAAGAAACTAAGATCTGTGTAGGCAAACCATTGTACTGGGCATTGTACCCAGGCCTGCAGTCCAGCTGTTGGGCAATTGAGGTAGGATTAGAGGTTCAAGGTCAGCCCTGAGAACATAGTGAAGCCTATTTCAAAATAAACATTTCTTTTTATTGTTTTGTTTGTATGTATGTTTGTTTTTTGAAACAGTTTCTTTGTGTAACCTTGGCTGTCCTAGAACTAGCTGTGTGGGCCAGGCCAGTCTCAGACTCACAGAGATCTTCTTGCCTCTGCCCTCTCAAGTTCTGGGATTGGTGGCATACACTGCTACCCCCACCGTAAGCACATTTTAAACCTCTGAGAGTGTAGCTAGGGTGAGAGTGCTTGCCAGCAACAGAGACCCGAGATTCCATCCTAGTACTGGGAAGGGGGAAAAGCCTTTGTATAATTTCTAAATCCTGAGATAGTAGGGGTTTTATCTTTGTAATAACAAAGAACATACAGAATTGTGTAAGAGTCTACAACTTTATAAACTCTTTCTCCAAGTTGTAAGGAAAGTCAGATCATTTTGACAGTCTACCATTTTAGAAGTTTAGTAGTGAAGTCAGACTTGGTCACACATAGCTGTAATTCTAGATCTTGGGAGTTAGAGGAGGGAGTATCAGAAGTTCAAGGCCATTGTTGCCTACATAAGAAGTTCTAAGCCAGCCTGGGCTACCTAAGTTATGAGCCCTTGTCTCAAACAACAGGCAGGATCTCAGCAGTGACAAGTCCTGTTACCGGTGTTGACCAGCAGAAGTTGTCAACTATCAACTGTGGTTTGCAGCTCCTTTGGGGGTTGAATGACCCTTCCTAGGGATCTTCTAAGACCATTAGAAAGCAGACGTTTACATTACGATTCTTCTCTCTTTTTTCTTTTTTTTCGGAGCTGGGGACCGAACCCAGGGCCTTGCGCTTGCTAGGCAAGCGCTCTACCACTGAGCTAAATCCCCAACCCCTACATTACGATTCTTAACAGTAGCAACAAAAGCAATTGTGGGGGTCACCACAGCGTGAGGAATATATTAAAGGGGTGAAGCATTAGGACGGTTGAGAACCCCTGCTTTAAGGCAAACTTATAGGGAATTGGAAGTACATGTTCCACATGGAGTGTCTTCTGGTAAGTAGATTGGAAACAGTATAAAAACTTGATTTCATGGACAGTTACTGAATCCAAGCAACTTTTCTTTTTTCCCCAAGTCTGTGTACGTGCCCATTCACACATATGTGAGAGGTCAGGGGTTTGGTTTTGTTTTGTTTTCTTTTCTTTTTTTTTTTTTTTTTTTTTTTTTTTTGAGCTGGGGACTGAACCTGGGGCCTTGCGCTTGCTAGGCAAGCACTCTACCACTGAGCTAAATCCCCAACCCCGAGAGGTCAGGGTTTGATGGGGTTCTCTACCTTATCTACTGAAGGAGGATCTCACGAGCTCCCTGACTCCCCTAGTCTGCAGTCAGCTTCCTTCCCAGCTTGGGGAATACAGGCAGGCTGCCATGCCTTCCCGTGGTGGGGTTAAACCCCAGTTCTGCTTGTGCAGAAAGCCATTCATTCACTATGCTATCAGCTGCCCTTCCCCTCACAGTTTTTGTTACATTGTTTAACTTTCTCACCCCTCGTTTCATTCAAATTTAATTTATATTAAGATTTTAAGGCATTAACACTCAAACTAAATTGAACATATTTTATGTAACTTAGCTTCATATTAATTCAGTTGAAATGTTTTCAACCTTAGCTACAATTAAATTCTAGGTCTGGTATCAAAAGAACACATTCGTATATACATGAAATTGACTGGGAGTTTCTGCAGCATAAAATCAGTAAGAGTCATGGATATATAGACTTAAGAGATTGTTTATAGATTGGTAATTGCTGGAGTTAGTTAGTCCATATATGGAAGTTAGTTGTACTATCTTTTATATGTGAAATTTTTCATAAATAAAATTTTTTAAAGTAAGCAGTTGTGGATTTTTACCCTTTGCCTTCTAGGATTCTTACAGAAGCAGAGATTGACGCTCACCTTGTGGCTCTAGCAGAGAGAGACTGAACACTCTTATCAGCTTACCAGATCCATGATGCCATGTGCCTATGTGTTTAGTAACAACAAACTGACATCTTAAAGGCCCTGGATTGAAGATGAAAACTCTCCCACTCCTCCTGCCACTGACTGGTTAGGACTCTGTATAAATAAAACAGTGCTTTTGAAAACAACTGTGTCCTGTCTTCCTTGAGCTCAGTTTTCAGTAAAAGCCTCAGTACATATAGGGCAGTAAGTGCTGACTTACGTTTGTGTCACAGCTTAAGTCGTTGTTTACAAAGACACATGCCACGTTGCTTTTGGAACACAGGTCCCAATTCAGACGATTAACTTGGCATAATGAATAAACCCAGACTTGGAACCTGACTTTGAAATTATGTGACTGAGTTATGTGAGACTGGCTTTTATTTACACTTCTTGTTGGAGTGGGACATTCCTGGGCTCAGTTCTCTGGAGACTTGCTGCTAAAAGATGCGCTGGCTGAGCCTGGTGTTTACCCTTGCCCCCGGGATTGAACTCGGTTGTGCTGCTACGTGCTCTGCCGAGCTGCACCTCCAGCTGTCTTCCTAGTGGTTTAGTCTGTCTAACAAGTATCTATTTTAGTTTTGCATGGGTTTTGGGGTTTTTGTTGTTTGTTTTGTTTGTTTTGTTTCATTTTGTTTTTTGAGGCAGGATCTCTGAAATTCATTGTATAGATCAGTTTGGCCTCAAACAGAACTTAACCTCCCCCTGCCTCCTGAGTGCTGGAACTAAAAGTGTGCCACCATGCTTTGCTGCTCCTAGTCCTTCCTAGCCACCTTCAGGAAGCAGGATTAGAAAGGATCTGTTTCTGTTTCGTTAAGATTAAGTAATGAAAGCAGAAAACACATTTTATTTTTAATTGTGTATTTAATGCACACACATAAGTGCAGATGCCCTTGGAGGCCAGAGGTGTCAGGTTCTCCAAAGGTTGGGTTATGTATGGTTGAGAGCTGCCTGGTGTGGGTGCTGGCAGTCGGACCTGGGTCCTCTGGAACCTTAGCTTCTGAGCCACTCTCCAGCCCGACACAGAACTGACTTTACAGTTTAAAGATAACACCATTAGCAAATGTTAAGGGGAAATGGCACATTTAGAATTTATTTTAGTTAATATAGTTACTACATATATTTTTACTTACTCGTATGTGTATACTCATGTGATTTGTGTATACTCATGTGATTTTATGCATATCATGTGTATAGGACACACCCCCACCGCACCCCACCCCACCCCACCCCCAGAATTGAAATTTTAGGTGGTTGAAAGCTACTTGATACAGGTACTAGGAACTGGATTCCAAATCCTTTTGTAAAGTTCTCCTCTTAAGGTATTTTTAACTTCTGAGCCATCTCGCCAGTCACCTTTTGTTTGTTTGTTTGTTTGTTTGTTTGTTTGTTTTAGACTGGTTTTTCTATATAGCCAAGACTGTCCTCACTCTGTAGAGCAAACTGGCTTCAAACTCAGATATTCATTAGCCTCTGTCTCCCTAGAACTGGGATTAATGGCATATGTCACTATTCACAGCTAAGGATATTTTTATATGTACAGTATTTAAAGTTCTTTTTTGTTTAAAGACTTATTATATTTATATGAGTACGCTGTCGCTGTCTTCAGATACACCAGAAGAGGGCATCAGATCCCATTACAGATGGTTGTGAGCCACCATGTGGTTGCTGAGAATTGAACTCAGGACCCCTGGAAGAGCAGTTAGTACTCTTAACCGCTGAGCCATCTCTCCAGCCCAGATCTTAAAGTAGTTACAGTGACCTAAGTCATTGATTGTTTGGGAAACAATTCAGTACGTTCTGTGTCCTGTGCGCTGAGCACGACTTGTTGACCTGACTGGTCAGAGTGTGCTGGATGAACAAAATACCAGATCCTCAAGTCAGAGCTGTCTTGGTCCTTTTTAGGAAGGCCATGTGACCATGCTGCCACTAGAAGCAGGAAATGTCACCAACTACATCCTCTTCCAAGCTGAGTCAGGAGTAATACATCTTCCTAACAGGGAAGCAGTTCTTTTAGTTCAGTGGCTGCTGTTCTGAGATCACTCGACCGCATCTGTTAGGTGCTCAGGTCACCATCACTAGTTTGAAAGTGGAGCCAGAAGGTCCACTGTCCTGAACAGGACAGCACCCACAGCTGACCGCACTCTGGAAGAAGATAAACTGGCCAGTGGGTTTTGTTTTTGTTTTTTTGTTTTTGTTTTTTTTTTTTTTTGGACATAGAAAACTAAAATCAATTTGATGGGGAAATCTAGAAGGATGAGGATTAATTCTTGAATAGTGTAGTCCTCAGAAAGACAAGTATGACATGTTTTTTTCATATTAAAAATCCAGATTTTAAAAAAAATGCATGTTTTGGCAGACAGAACTATAAAGTGGGGTTTTCAGCACCAGATATGTAAAGTGAGAATATAACTGTTACAAGATATGGCTGAAAAGAGTTTTATTGTAGATATGAGAGTACAGACAGAAGCATTGGGAAAGGTCCAGAGCAGAGAGAGGAAGTGATAAACTAAACATGGCCATGAGAGGAAAGGGAAAGGTGGGGGAGAGCTCACAGAGAGGGGCCAACAAGTCCAAGAAAGCCAAGAGCACGGCCCCAATGGCTGTATAGGAATATGAAACCGGGAGGAGGGAAGCTCATGGGTTGGAGATGTTGGGGTGGGGGCGTGTGTGTGAGAAGAGCCGGAGGAGCTGGGCTGACAGCATGGGTCCTGTAGCAGGTATCTGAGATGCTGACGGAGCCTGGTGGCCAGCATGCACTTTGGTGGCTAATAGGCACCACGATTAGCTGTTTGAGACTTAACATATTACATCTATAACATGTGATACATAAGAGTAGAAGGGTGACTGTTGGGAGGAGCAGTCTGAAGGGACGGGAAGGGGGCAACTGAGTATGCTGACACAGTGCTGCAGGTGTGAGGCCATGGGGCCTAGCTCAGCAATTAAATAGAGTAAGGAAGGGAGAAGCCAGACACTGCCTGTCTCATCTCACAGAATCTAGATTTAACAGTATAACTACTGCTTTGTACTTACCGTTATGCCATACAAACATGGTATGGAAGCAAAGGGATTATTTGAGAAAAGAGAAAATACAGTGTGAAGGGGAGGAAGAAAAGAGAATACAGAGGGATGGCGAAGTTCAGTGATACGTGAACACGCTGTCATAGAAATCATTTGTGCTGAGTGGAGTGTGAATGAGAATGGTCCCCATAAGCTCATAGATTTAAATTCTAGGTTTCTAGTTGTTGGAACTGTTTTGGGAAAGATTAGGAAGTGCAGTTTTTTTGGAGAGCAGGCTTTGAGGTTTCAGAACCCATGCCAGGCTCAGAGGCTCAGCCCCTCCCTCTCCCTCTCCCTCTCCCTCTCCCTCTCTCCTCCCTCTTCCCTCTCTCCTTCTTCCCCTCCTCCCTCCTCACATCTCTCTTGCTCTCTTGCTCTCTCTCCTTTCCCTCTTTCTCCCTCTCTATCTCCTTCTCTCCTCTCTACTTTTAGATTATGATGTAAGCTCTCAGCACTGCTCTGGTGCCTTACCTGTGTAACTGTTGCCATTCTCCACCATGATGACCATGGACTAGTCCTCTAGAGCTGTGCATATGCTCTCAATTAAATGCTTCCTTTTATACATTGTTTTGATCATAATATCTTTTTAAGCAATAGAAACGTAACTTAAGATGTCAAGCAAAATGGAATTAAACAGAAAAGCTACTACTACTGATGAAAGCATAAACATTTTTATTTTTGTTTGGTTGATTGATTTGGTTTCGGGTTTGGTTTTTTGAGACAGGCTTTCTCTGTGTAGCCCTATCTGTCCTGGAACTTGTTCTGTAGACCTGGCTGGCCTTGAACTCACAGAGATCTGCTTGCCTCTGCCTCCCAAGTGCTGGGGAGAAAGGTGTGCACCACCATGCCTGTCTATTATCTTTATTGTTGCTTTGTTTTTGTCATTGTTGTTATTGTGTGCGTGACTGAGGAGAGGCATGCTGCACTCCATTTGTGGAGATCAGAGGACAACTCTGAAGAGTTAGATGGGATCTGAGGAGCTCAGGTCTCCAGGCTGTGCAACAAGTGCCTTTACCAGCTGAGCTCACTGGCTATAAACTAGGTGTGTACAAAAAAGAATAGAGAGAGAGCAAGGAAAGGTAAAAAAAAAATCTAAAAAATCATGAAGTAACTGGAGAGATATGATTACACAGTACTTTTTACTTATAACATCACAGTTATACATTAGATAGAATTTAATTCTGTAAAATATTAAGTAGTCATTAAAACCCCTGTTCTGAGAACTAATCAGAGATGTAGAAAATACAATTTTTTGAGAGGGACAATGTCTTGCTACATAGCCCAGTTTGACCCTCAACTCGCAGTCCTTCTGGCCCAGTCTCCTAAGTGTCGATATTACAAACATGCACCAGCTTGACATAATGTAGCATTATGCAGGAAACAGATACAAAATATACAGTGTCGGTGCCAATGGGTAGAGTTCAGTTGCAAAGTGCATGCTTTCACATGGACGAGGCATTGTGCTCAGTCCCCAGCATCAGAGTTTATAGAACAAATTCTTCTGTTTTAATCCTTTTGTGTATGCAATAGGGTTTTACTGCTGTGAAGAGATAACACAAGCAAAGCAACTCTTATAAAGCAAACATTTGACTGGGCTGGCTTACAGTTTCAGAGGTTCAGTCCATTATCGTGACAGGAAGCATGGCAGCACGCATCTTGATCTGCAGGCAGCCAGGGGAGACCACTAGGTGTAGCTTGAGCATAGGAGACCTCAAAGCCCACCTTGACAGTGACATGCTTCTTCCCACAAGGCCACACCTTTTAATAGTGCCATTCCCCAGGGACCAAGCATTCAAACCCTCATGAGTCTATGAGGGGCGTTCCTATTCAAACCACCACAGTAATATCTTCAGTATGGTAACAGAAATGTCTGAATCCCACCGGTAGGTCCCACCTTACAAGTGTTCTGTGCAAGTCTCTGCTTCCCTTCCCTGGGGCCTTGTGTAAAGTCAGAAGAACCCGCTCGGTCTGCAAACTCAGTACAACCAGGAAGGGCAGGGGAACCCAACCAGCTGGAACTGACAGGTGAATGTTCCAGCCTCCTGGGGGCGTTTCTGAGATGGACTAGAGAGATTCCTGCGATCCTGAAACCACGCAAAACGCAGAGCCTGTGCTGATTTCCTGGGAGATACTCAAAGTCTGTTTCCAAGAAAAAACAGATAAATGACAACTAACTGTTGGTTGATTGTTTCTGGGGAAACTGAAACTGCATGTCATTTAAGGTACATTTCTGCATGTCATGTTTTATTTTATTATATTCTGTATTCTTTGTTTGAGACAGGGTTTCGTGTAGCCCTGGCTAGTCTGGAGCTAGGTGTGTAGCTCAGGCTAGCCCTAAACTCGGGTGGTCCTCTGACCTCTCCCTCCTGAGTGCAGGAATTAGAGGCATGCCCACCACATCAGCTTCGCTTTTGGAAATTAAATTACATTTATATCGTGGGGTGGGGGAGGATGTCCGTGTCCCATTGTGCATGTGGTAATTGAAGGACAACTTGCAGGAATCGGTTCTCTCCTTCTACCATGGGGGTCTGAGGGAATGAATTCAGGTTGTCAGGCCTGGCAACAGGCACCCACTGAGCCCTCCTTCCAGCCCCCACCGCATATGTTAATAAGGAACGCGTGTAAAGAAACATAAAATGGCTTGGCTATGCAGCAAGGTAGAAATCATGTGCCAAAGTGGGTGTAGTAGCACAGGCTTTTAATCCCTGCACTTGAAAACAGAAGCAGACAGAGCTCTGTGAGTTTGAGACCAGCCTGATCTATATTCCAGGTTCCAGGCTAGCCATATTCACATGGTAAGACCCTGTTAAAACAGAAATCGTGGTCCATTAGATCATGCCATTAGAGATGTTTTAAGAATGTTTAAGTGGTTAGGAGCACTTGCTGATCTTGCAGAGAACCCAGGCCCTAACACCCACATGGCAGCTCACAACCATCTCTGACTCCCGTTCCAGGGGATCAACCCTGTGTTCTGGCCTCAGTGGCCACTGCATGCACACAATGCACATACATATGTCAAGCAGAACACATAGAAAATAAAACCAAAAGAAATAATTTTTAAAAATCACTTTCAGGGGGTTGGGGATTTAGCTCAGTGGTAGAGCGTTTGCCTATAGCAAGCGCAAGGTCCTGGGTTCGGTCCCCAGCTCCGAAAAAAAGAAAAAAGGAAAAAAAAAACACAGGTCGAGAAACAAATCTTATGCCTTTCACAAAATTAATTTTATCTAAAGATTATTGTAGCTGTCTTCAGACAACCAGAAGAGGGCATCAGATCCCATTACAGATGGTTGCGAGCCACCATGTGGTTGCTGGGAATTGAACTCAGGACCTTGGGAAGAGCAGCAGTCAGGGCTCTAAACCACTGAGCCATCTCTCCAGCCCACAAAGTTAGTTTAAAACACATACATACCTGGTGCCTGAGGAGGGCAGAAGAAAACATCAGATTCCCTGGAAAGGGAGGTACAGACAGTGTGACTGCTGAGTACTGAGCTGGTCTTCCTGCAAGGGCAGCAAGTGCTCTTAATTATTAAGCCATCTCTGCAGCTCTCCAGGGAGTGGGCCCTGCATCTCACCTGGGCAGGCCCTGTTATTATGGGTGAGGGTGAGCTAGTCCCAAGGGCAAGAGAGGAGGAGAGCTGGCCCTGCTCCTTGCGGGCTACCGGCTTTGGCATTGAATGAACTAGCCTGGGCAGTGCTGGAGAGCTCACCCTGGTGGTGTGGGTGCAGGAGAGCAGGCAGACTGACTAACTCAGCTACCACCCAGGCCCAGATCCAGGGCTTTGAGTTGATCCTCCCAACGTCTATGAGATACTGGAGCTCATGAAGGGTCAGTCCTGCAGATCCAAAGCTGTGGGACCTCCATGACACAGGGCAACAACAGGGTATCAGAGAGGGGCCCCAGTGAAGATCCAGCATTGATGGTGTCACAGAAACCAGAGGCCTCGGACCAGACCAATGACTCATTGCAATGGACATTGGAAAGTAGATGTGTGGACAGAAGAGTCTGTCACAGTACAGCTTCCACAAGATTTTTTTCTTCTGGGGGAGAGGTTGTAAGGGCAGAAGGCAGGTATGAATGGAAGGGAAGTTGAGTAGGATCAGGGCGCATGATGTGAAATTCATAAAGAATCAATAAAAATATAAATAAAAACATGTCAAGCCATCTCTTCAGCCCCAATTTATTTTGTTTTACTTATTTCCATGTGTTTGTGTGGGGAATGTATACGTAAGTGCAGTGCCCACAGAGGCCAGAAGAGGGCGTTAGATGTCCTGGAACTGGAGCTGCAGACTCCATGGTCAGGCCCAAGGTAGGTGCTGTGAACCGCAAGTGGGTCTTCTGGAAGAACAGCAAACACAACGCAGAGACGTCTTTCCAGCCTCCCTTTCTTCTTTGGTTGAGGCACGTTCTCGCTGTACAGCACAGCTAGCCTAGGATACCCCACGTAGATCAGACTGGCCTCAAATTTGCACGAATCCTCTCTGCCTCCTGAGTGCCAGCGTCACAGGAATATTCGCCACCGCGCCAGGCTCATTCCCCTCTCTTACTTATTTCTTATGTTAAAAAACCGTAGTTTAACTAATTAATAGTTAAACTGTGTGTGGGCCTGTATGCTGGCACGCATGTGGAAGTCAGAGGATGAACTACAGGAATTAGTTCTCTCCCTATCTGGGTCCAGGAGATTGAACTCAGTTCATCAAGCTTGGTGGCCGGCTCCTTTACCTTCTGAGCCATCTCTCCAGCCCTTCCTTGTTTTTTGTTTATTTTTGTTAGCAGACATTCACTGTATAATATCAGGGGTTTCATTCATATTTTTCTATGTATATAATGTACTTTGATCATATTCAATGCACATTTCTAGTCACTGGGGCTTTTTGAGAAAGAGGTCTACTATCTTAGACTACACTGGCCTAGAACTTGTGATCCTCCTGCCTCTGCCTCCTGTGTGCACTGATAACTGATAACTGGTGTATGCCTCCACATTCAGCTTTCGTGTGTGTGTGTGTGTGTGTGTGTGTGTGTGTGTGTGTGTCTGTTTAAAATCCAACTCCAAAAGAACAATTCAGGGAAAGAAACAAAATCTACTGAATTCAAATTAAGACCTTCTCTGTGGAAGACAAGAAACTGAAAAGATTAACTATAGAGCAGGAAGAAATATTTGTAAAACAAAGACACTAATAGCCTATTAGGTAGAAGATGTGAAGGAGAACTAAACTCCAGGCTGGCTCTATGGCCAGTGGGTAGAAGGCTTGCCAGGGCATGAAGCCCTAGGCTTGGGCTGGGGAGATAGCTCAGTGGATAAGATCACTGACTGCTCTTCCAGAGGTCCTGAGTTCAATTCCCAGCAACCACATGGTGGCTCGCAACCATCTGTAGTGGGATCCAATGCCCTCTTCTGGTTTGTCTGAAGATAGTGACAGTGTACTCACATACATAAAGTAAATAAATCTTTAAAGAGAATGGAGCCCCAGGCTTGCTCTCTAGCACAGCACTGCATAAAACAGGCCTAGTGGTACACACTAGGTGACCCCAGCAGCCTGGAGACGGAAGCAGGAGGATCAGAGGTTCAAGGGCATCTCTGTCCTATACCAAGTTAGTGGCCACCTTGGGATATATAAGACCCCCCCAATCTCTCCCAAAAAAAGAATTCCTAAAACTCAAGACTAGAACCCAATTTAAAAATTAGCAAAGGATCCAAGCAGACACCTCACCAAAGTAAAACCATTGTCATCTGGGGACTGGAGAGATGGCCTGGAGGTTAAAAGCACCCACTGCTCTCCCAGAGATGGGTGCTTAATTCCCACACCCACACCCACACCCTCCTCCGACCTTCTCTGGCATGAATCACCTACATATGCAGGGAAAACACTCACACCTAAAATAAAGTAAATAAATCTCAAAGAGATAAACAGTTGGCAAACACATATGAAGAAAGGTTTAGGGGTTGGGGATTTAGCTCAGTGGTAGAGCGTTTGCCTAGCAAGTGCAAGGCTCTGGGTTCGGTCTCCAGCTCCGAAAAAAAGAAAAGAAAAAAAAAAAAGAGAAAGGTTTAATATTCTGCCATCCAATTAAAACAACAATGAAATTATGCTAATCTATTAAAATTACTGGAATTTTTTAACATACAGAATTCTGGCAAGGATGGAGAACCCCAGAATGGGGAATGGGAATGGGAAGAAAGTTTGGCAGCGCCTTTCAGAGTGGAACACAACCATCCTGCACCCTCCAGCTCATGCCGTACAAACATCTGCCATAGGAACCTTACACAACTCTGCCCACTGGAAGAAAGAAAGCTGTTACTCAACAAGTGGATAAAATCCAAGCTAGAACATCCACACCATGGAACAATCCTGAACACTAAAATGAAGTGAGCTACCAGGCCACAGAAAGACAGAGCAACCTTACATACATGTGGAAAATCAGTTTGAAAGGTTACCAACTGTGTGCACCCAACCACACGGCATTCTGGGAAGAGGCAAGCCTATGGAGAAAGTAAGAGTTGATGGCATTCGTGGGTTTGTAGTAGGTGGTTGGAGGCAGTAAATGGGCTATGCACAAGCTTATGGGGGTAAAACTGTTGCTTGATACTGTGATGGAGGATAAATGACATCATGCGTTTGTCAAGCTGGACGAGGTGGCCCTCGTCTATAATCCCAGCACTCCACAGACTTAGGCAGGAGGGTCCTGAGTTTGAGACCAGCCTGGGCTACGCACTGGGTTCCAGGCCATCCTAGGCTGTATAGTGAGACCTTGTATAATTTAAAAAGAAATAGTAGTAACAGCAATAAGTCACAATAGTCAGAGAGCTGGCGAAGCAGGGTGCTTGTCTACAGTCCTGACGACCTGATTTGATCCTGGAACCCACAAGGCAAAAGGAGAGAGCAGCTTCCACGAGGTAAGTGTCCTCTGATTGTCACACAGGCTTTGGCACACATTTGCCCTATACACAAAACTCTTCCCTGTTATTAAAAATAGGATCTGTTCTCATACAACACATTCTGATTATAGTTTCCTCTCTCTCCTCCTCCCGGTTCCTCCCCACCTGCCCTCCCATTCGGATCCACTCCCTTCTGTCTCTCATTAGAAAGGAGGCTTCTAAGAGATAACACACACACACACACACACACACACACACACACACACACACAAAATAAAATACAATAAGATAAAACAAAGACCATCGCATCAAAGTTGGACAGGACAAACCAACAGAAAGAAAAGAACCCAAGAGAGGGCACACGAATCAGAGAGCCACTCATTCACACACACAGGAATCTCATAAAAACCCTACATTGGAAGCCATCATATATACTCAGAGGAGCTGGTGCAGGCCTGTGTAGGCCCTGTGCTTGCTGCTTAAGTCTCTGTGAGTTCATATGAGCTTTGCTGTTCTAGTATCCTCCGTCCCCTCTGACTCTTACTCCTGCTTCCTCTTCCAAGGGTTTCCTGATCTCTGAGGGGAGGGATTCAATGGACATTTAGAGTTGCCCACACAAACATCTTTTCAAAAGAAAAGTGAGTACCAAGGGTGCAGATTTATATCTCTCTCTCTCTCTCTCTCTCTCTCTCTCTCTCTCTCTCTCTCTCTCTCTCTCACACACACACACACACACACACACACACACTCTTGCTCTGGGTTCATTATCTCCAGAATGACAACTAAAAAAGCGAGCGCCTGAGTGTAAGTGAGGGCACTGCATGGTCAAGGATTGGGAGTGTGGAGCTTGTCCTCCCAACGTGCACCAAGCTCATCTCCGGCATGGGGTGAGGAGAACACTGACATTAGCTTATGATTGGGCCAACTACACACTGTGACGTCCACCAATGGGAGAGATAGATAATAACAAAAATGGCGTGTAGGCTGACGTTTATGCCAGGTCTCTAAGTCCAATATGACCAGGTTTTCTGTAGGTCTAAAGTTATTACAAAACAGAGTGTATTAATTTTAAAAGTATGGGAAATTCTCATGATAATCCAAAATTATTCATAGACATTATATATAGAGGCAGACAGACAGAGAGACAGATAGAGGGGTGGGGTGGGGAGTCTCATGTCCCATTTACTAGAATTAGAGGTTTTGTAACATCACACCCAGTTTATATAATGTTGGGAATCAAATGGTGCTGAGTCCTTCCATGGCTCTGGGGATGGATCCACCTGGGAAGGTGAGGGAATGAATGAAGAAAAGACAGACAGGCGGACAGACACAAACACACCAGACAGACAGACAGACAGATACAAACGCCCCCCCCCCACACGCACAAACACACACAGGGGAGGGGGATCAGGTGGATTGTGCTCCTCAATTGTTCTGTCCCCTCTTCTGTAATTTTCTCTGAGCCTTGTGTGTGGGCTTGTATTACAGATGTATCTGTTAGGATTTGGCACCCACAGTCACTTATTTTCTGCATTATGACTAGTTGTGGTTCTCTAATAGTCTCCATCTGTTGCAAAAGAACCTTCTTTGATGCTTTGATGACGGGAGCTCCATGTATCTCTAGGCATAAGGACAGATATTTAGAATACAGTTAGGAATTATACTGATTTAGGAAAGCAGAAGTAGCAAACCCTCCTCTAGGCTCTATGAGCTCCATGGGCCATTGGCTGGGTTTACAGTACCGGGCATGAATTCCCCCCTGTTAAGCGGGCCTTATGTCCAAGTTAGTTATCTCCGAGATGGGATGCCATCATCATAAATACACAGACCTATTGGGGCTGGAGAGATGGCTCGCAGTTAAGAGCAATGGGCAAACCTTCCAGTGCGCCCAGGTTGGATTCTCAGGTATTTAGAACTCCAGTGCCAGGGAATCTGATGCCTTTCTCCAGCTTCTGTGCATGCGTAGTGTGCACAAACAAACATGCAGGCAAAACACCGCGCACTTAGAAATAAATCTTTTTTTTTTTTAAATGCCTCTTGTGCCCCACAGTGAACAGCTTCCCCATCCACTCTGTCATTCACAGGCTTCTCAGCGGGGCAGGGCTGTGGTCCTTTCTCTCTTGGCGGCCTGAATGTCACCTTCTAATTCTGTGGAAGCCTGCCCGGAAGAAGAAGGCTTCCAGGGCAGCTCCGGCTTCTTCATCCTTCCATCTCTGTGTCTGACGTGTACAGTGTTTTAGGTAACGGGGGCCAAACCTTCAAACTCTGGGAAGCCCATAAGGCTAAACTGAAGTTCCGCAGATGGCTCCGTGGATAAAGGTGCTGGCTGCCTAGCACCAAAGAAAACGAAGGCATAAACTTTGTTTCGTGAGCAAACACGCCAAAAATTCCCCAGTAAAATACCAAAAAGAGAGGGTGTGGGTACTCTTAACCATTTCTTCAGTGTTCCCACATCCGGGAAGTAGCACAGCCTGGAGACCGCCTCACCGTGCTGTTCCTTACCTGTCCTTGAATGGTTCTGCTGTTGGGTCACTGCCCTGAGCCGGGAGGGTCTATACTGTGTACATCCATGAAGCGTTCTCCAAGTTCCAAGAGCACCCACTTCCTACTACGCAGAGCACACGCACCAGCAGGAAGTACACAGCCTCAGTTTCCTTTACCGTCGCGCTCTACAAATAGTCACCGACTGCAGGTTAGAATGACCTCAACTGCGGCCCGCGGTGACTAGAACCTCATCTTGTCTTATCTGGAGACACACAGTGACATCACCACCATGTGGTGGTGTTTGATTCTGTCTCAAATCTCAGATAGAGCTTCTTCCACGAACTCCTTTACTCAAGGAAAAAAAAAAGCAGAAAGCTCCCGGAGCTGGCCTCGAGTGTTCTGTAACACCCCTTTTCTACGCCCTGTCTTAGGAGGCTAATCAGTGAAGACTTTCAACTGAATTGTGCTCAGTCTAAACTCAGGGGTTCTCAGCGTCTCTCGTGAGAAGTCTAAAGGGTCTTTTAAAACTATTTATTGGTTTTAAAGATCTGCTTATTTTATTGGCGTGTTTTGTCTGTGCATCTCATTTGTGTAATACCTGAGGAGGCCAGAGAGGTCACCGGATCTTCTGGAATTGGAGTTACAGGTCATTGTTAGCCTCCATGTAGGTGCTGGGAATCAAACATGGGTTCTCTGTAGGAACAATAATGGCTCTTAACTGCTGAGCCATCTCTCCAAACCCCCCGTGTGTTGTTTTCCTAATGTGTAAGTCAGCCACCACCACCACCACCACCACCACCACCACCACCACCACCACCACCACCACCACCACCACCATCACCACCACCAAAGCTGGCCCATCAGACCAGAAGCTCCTGACACAGCGCCTGTGCATGCATGTTTTGAGAGCGCTCTCGAGTTGAGTGTTTCCTGACGATTATTAGCAAGGAACATCTGCAGGAGTCATGATCACTTATCATCAAGTATACTGGGGACCCATTCTGCTTCAACACCCTTTGGGCCAGTGTGCAGCTTACAGTGTACGGAGGTCAGGTTTCTGGAAAGTGACCTTGTGTGTTAGGTTCACATTGACGGTGTCTCTGCTCATCACATCCTTGACCCCACAGTTCATGGAAGAAATAAAACATACAAATGTCTGCTGATAATAAACCCTACTTGGAACACAGCAAGCTCACCTTGGGGCTCCCCTTTCAGGGGTTTGAGACAGTTATACCATGTTTATCTACACTCCCCTCTCCAGGAGAGGCCTTTCCAAGGCCCAAAGGCTTGCAAAGGGAAGCACACAGAGAATTCTGACTTAGAAGACCGAAATGGCTGGCTGTCTTGGGGGTGGGGGGAGTGGTGCAACTTGAGTAAGGGTATTGATGTTCCTTCTGAGTGGTTGCTATAAGAAAACACAGTGTATTAGGAACGCCCTTCACTCGGACACCACCATTGGATGCCACCCTCAGACACCACCATCATCTGACCTTCTTGCATGAGTGGATCCGCAAAGCCCAGTTAACCAGGTTCTACAGCTTCCGCATAGACAGCACTGTGGTGATTAACTGTTGCTGGGACTGGAATGAGGATGAAAAGAAACAACAGAAGAACAGGAAAGACCTGGTTTGCCTGGGCAGAGAAGGGGTGCTCTGTGGGGAGGCCCCACTGACAGCCTCAGAAGGATCAGCCTCACTGGGGTTTTCCAGGGACAGAAGCCCGGAGCAGTTGCTGACTGGATTTAGGTATCTAGTCCACAGCTACCACCACAGCACAACCAGGTTACACCAATCAGGCAGCCTCTGGAGGCTTAACTGGCACTTGTTTCTGGGAGCTCATGTGAGTCTGCAACAAGAGTGAAGAAGAAGAGTTTCTCTTTTAATGTCACCATTAAACAAAAAATTTTTTTAGATGAACTAATTTTATACGTATGAGCCTGTTGCCTGCACGTAGGTGTTTGTACACACACTTAATGCCCACCCCAGACTGTGTTGGTATTTCTTTGGTTCTTTTTTTTTTTTTTTTTTTGGGAGCTGGGGACCGATCCCAGGGCCTTGCGCTTCCTAGACCAGTGCTCTACCACTGAGCTAAATCCCCAACCCCTGTGTTGGTATTTCTGAAGTGGCAAGAGCTGAGCCGTAAACAAACAGAATGGGGCAGGCAAGTTTACTCCCTCTAAAGAAACTAGTCAGTTTGTCCAAAGAGAAAAGTCATAGAGTCCACTGCTGGGTGACCGAAAGAGGTTGCTTGCTTCTCTGTGCCCTCTCTGTTCAGGAACAACCCTAGAAAATGCACTTTAAGGGGTGCCCAGGGGCTAGGCATGATGACATATACTTGAGCACTAGACGCAGGAGGATCAAGAGTTCAAGGCCATCTTTAGCTACTTAAGAAGTCTGAGTCCAGCCTGGGTCACATGAGACTGTCAAAAAATAAAAATTAAAAACATACACACACACACACACACACACACACACACACACACAGAGAGAGAGAGAGAGAGAGAGAGAGAGAGAGAGAGAGAGAGAGAGAGAGAGAGAAAACAGGGAAGAAGGCTAATCAAAGGCTGTGGGATTCCAGTTCGCCTCAGTTAAGGACACATTTGTGTCCCGGCACCACATTATGACTCACCACCATCTGAAAATCCAGTTTTAGGAGATCTAATGCCTTCTTCTGACTTCCAAGGGCACCAGGCACACGTGTGAGGCATACACACATCTAGACAAAACACTCATACTCAGGAAATAAAGCCAAATAATCTAGAAGAAGAAGAACAAGAACAAGAACAAGAAAGAAAGAAGAAAGGATGGAGAAGAAGAAGAAGAAGAAGAAGAAGAAGAAGAAGAAGAAGAAGAAGAAGAAGAAGAAGAAGAAGAGAAGGAGGAGGAGGAGAAGGAAGAGAGAAGGAAGAGAAGAAGAAGAAGAAGAGAAGGAGGAGGAGGAGAAGGAAGAGAAGAAGAAGAAGAAGAAGAAGAAGAAGAAGAAGAAGAAGAAGAAGAAGAAGAAGAAGAAGAAGAAGAAGAAGAAGAAGAAGAAGAAACTTGCACAACGATTCACCAGCAAATATAACTTTAGTAATGGTCAAGGCAAGACAGACTGAGTCTCTCTCTGGGGCAGAACTGAGGCCCTTCCACTCTTATGGAGGAAACCATCACTGAGGCGTTTGTGGCAGCATTGCATCCTGGCTGCTTCCTGAAGGGTGGAAGGTTGGACCTTTGCAGATGCAAATTAGGCGTGATACAGGTGCCAAACCAGCCTCCTGGTCTGCTTCTAGACAGGCTGTACGAGGGACAACCCCAGGGACCTGCAGCGACCAAGTTCTTTCCTGCCACAAACCATGTGATGATCTCATCCGGAACCTCTCCTTCTTCTCCTTCTCCTTCTCCTTCTCCTTCTCCTTCTCCTTCTCCTTCTCCTTCTCCTTCTCCTTCTCCTTCTCCTTCCCTTCCTCTTCCTTCCCCTCTTCCTTCTTCCTCCTCCTCCTCTTCCTCCTCCTCTTCTTCCTTTCTTCTCCTCTCCTTTTTCTGGGCAGTGTATATATTTTATGGTCACTGTGAAGTAAGCAGTTTCTTCAGGTCCAAGTAGAGCTGAGGATGCTCAACTGATTTTTCATTTGTTAAAACCTCCTACTCCAGGTTTTCTTGTGCAAAATGTCTTGAGCTGGCTCCCCTGGCCCCCCAGTTGGGGAATAGCCCATAAAGCTGGTATGGTGGTGCACACTCTATTCCCAGAAGTTGGGACCACCTTGAGTTTGAGATCAGCTTGAGACTTTATCAAAAAAAAGGCATGTGAATCCTGGTTCCCATCCCCCCGCCCCCAACTCCAGTGAGACTGGGAACATTGAAGAGCCTTTTCCTAAGAGTGGAGCCAGAAGTTCCCCCGGGAAACTGAAAACACCACACTGCACACTTCCAACTGCTGGTACTGAGAGCTCACCACAGTCACCTCTCCAGGTGGCAGTCTCACTGCACAGCTGAGGAATTATGGCCTCAGGTTTGTCTTCTGTAAAACATAGAAATGATTGTGGCAGAGCAATGTTTTTGTTTTGTTTTGTTTGACAGAATCTCTTTGTAGCCATGGCTGGCCCGAAACTTAGTCGATCAGACTGGCTTCCAGGGCGCTGGATTAAAGACGTGTGCCACCACACCTGGCCTGAGACAGTGAATATTCAGTGCTGGAGAGAACACTGGCTAGGGCTGGGGTTGGAGTTCGGTTGGTGAGTGCTTGCCTGGCAATGCATGAACTCCTGAGTTTGATCCTGAACCCCACACAAGCCAAGCAGGCTGCTGCATGCGTATATAACCTGGCACTTGGAAGGCGTCGATAGAAGGGGCCAAAGTTCAAGGTTATCCTCACCACATCTGGAGGCTAGCCTGGGCTACTCCAGACTGTCTCAAACAAAAGGAAACGGTACTGATTGACAACTAGTAGTAGGGTATGTGTGTCTTTTCCAGAGCTGCTTTCAAGTTTCCACGCCATCCTGAACTTCTAAAATGTGATTTCCTGAGAACATTTTCACATCCAGTAGACACAGGGTCAGCAAAGCGGAAGCCAGCCTGAAGTTAAGTCCCTGGCTGCTCCCTATCAGCCCCTCCCCCACTGGTTCCATACCTGGCCAGAGCTAACATGGTCTTGCGTTTCCTACACAAGGCTTGTTCAGCCAGGAGTGAATTTCCCCCCATCACTAATTTGCTCGGGATACACCAGGCCCTTCCTTCAGGGAGAGGGTCTCTGGACTTTGGGGAAGGCCCTCCCCTAATGAGAACTGTTTCTTCCTGAAAAAGCATGTCAGGGAGCAAGCTGCTTCTTACCCTCCCATGAACCAAACTGAGAAGGGCCCTGGATTTAGGGTTGTCTCTAACTCTCTTTCTGTTCTGGGTCTTCAGAGTCCTCAAAGTCCTGGTGGTCCTGGTTCAGCTGGACCCTCACAGCACAGAGCTATTAGGTCCCTGTCCCGCACTTAGAGCCCGCCTTCCCAAGGGTTCCTTGCCCCAGCTTGTTGGCCTGGAGAAGAATTGGATGTGTGAGTCAAGGTCCACTGAGGAAGACAGGTTTGATAAGAGGGCCTTAGGACTGAGAGGTAGACACCGGGAAACAAATTAATTTGAAGACCTCCAGTTCTTGGTAACCCATGAAGTTAGTCAACCTCTTCAGACAGTGTAGCTCTTCCAACTCTCCAAATTCCTACTGAGAGATATGGCCACTTGAAGCTTTGATTGAGCAAGAGATTTTGCAACCTCACCATGACTTTTGTCACCTATGGAGAAGCACAGGCCAGCTCACAAGCCAACTTGCTTATCAGGTTGTTGGAGACAGGAGGATTATGGGCCTTGGGATGGGGAAATCCTATCTTGCACAGCTTCCTTCCTGCCCCCTGCATTGACTCCACCGAGCTAGGAAGACTTCCTGGACCCGGTATCTGGCTGCTGGGCTCCCAGCCAAGTATCCTGAGGACACTCCTCCTGACACCTGGATTCTTCTTCTCTTCCTGGGACACCAGGACCCTGGAGCTCCTTCTTTGCATAGAAAACGCTCGAATGTGTCAGGGCTCTGAGATGGCAACCCCAGCTGCCTGTCCGGTTTGTCCTGTACGACACTGAGGAACCCCGGTGAGGACCCTTTCTCTCACATAGATCATGGCCTTCTATTGGCAAGGCCCTTATCAGCCACGGACTGAGTTATAAACCTGGTGTGAACCTGCCCAGCCCACAGCAGGCGCCCTGTGATTGTTCTGTCTCAAGGCCCTTGGCCAACACAGTGCTGTTAGTCAGCCCCATAGCCCGGAAATGGGCACATCTGCTCGTGACAGATGCTATGTTTAAAATCTTAATATACTACCAGAGTGCTGCTTGGTCTATTTAAGTTTATTTCTCTGTTTGTATGTCACGTGTGTGCAAATGACACGTAGGTAGAGGCCAGAAGAGAGTAGCATCAGATCCCCTGGGGCTAGGATTATTGGTGGCTGTGGGCAGCCTCAAGCGCTGCTGGGATCAGAACTTCAGTCCTCTGGAGGAGTTGTTTGTATCTTTTAGGATCTTTTTGTTTGTTTGTTTGTTTGTTTGTTGTTTGTTTTTTGTTTTTTTGTTTTTTTTTGTTTTTGAGTCAGAGTCTCTTTCTATGCAGGCCTGTGTGCCCTGGAGTTCTGTATGGACCAGGCTGGCCTCTGCATAGAGCAGGCTGGCCCCTGCCTCCCTTGCTGGGATCAAAGGCATGTGTCTTTAATCCTAAAGGGATTTTTTTTTTTAAAGGGGATGCTTTAAAATCAAAACAGTTTACCACAAAGATAGGTCAGAAAACAGAATCTTTGGAACGGCCAGCCATAGTGCACGGGATAGAACAGAGTGTCACTAGTGGGGCTCCTGAGAATCAGCGCTCGCTCGCGACAGGATGAGAAATAGATCCCGTGCTGTGAATGGGACAGACCTGAGCTCCAGAGTCTCCGCCTGCTGCCAGAAAGGAAGTGTCTTCTCTCATCTCCAGATTCCTTTCTGGCCCCTGCACCTCCCCACAGATCATAGTCTACAGTCAGGATGGAGAAACGAGCAAACTAGACCGGAGTCCGGGCCTCCAGTGCTTCCTTATGAATCCGTTTCTCTGCCGTTTCACCCACCGACCTCTGACCCTCCGCTGGAACCAGAAAGGAGCAAAGTGCTGGCTACCACGGCAGGTGCCGAGTGTGGTGGGAATTTTTTCTTTTATTCTGCAGCTCCTTAGGTCATCTTGCTGCTGACACCGGCTCGCATCGGTCAGCTCTCCCGCAGGCCAGAGAGGATGGCTCAGAAAATGCCCTGGTCAGCTCAGGACCCAGGGTTCCCATGCTACAACCTGGAAGGGATGAGGAGGGGTTTCTCCTCGGTGCCCTTGGCCAGAGCTTTAGACCCCACAGCCTTCTCTTCACCTGGCCTGCTCTGCTCTTTCCTTGGTCTTTTCCCTGGGTTGCTCTCAGCTCTTACAAAAATCCCCTCCAGGAAGTTTGTTGCCACAAAATAATGCAAATCTGCCGTTGGGCTGCCGGGGCAACAAGTCTCTGTCTCTGAGGAAACAGAGGAGGGAGGAGCACTGAAGAGGAAGGGCCGGTGGTCCTGAGCCCATCAATGCTCCTCTGCAGGCATCCTGATGGATAAGGCAAGGGGATTTGGCTCTGTGTCTAAGGGAGCCATGCTCAACCCCAGGAAAGACCCCAGATGCTTTAAAATCAAAACAGTTTACCACAAAGATAGGTCAGAAAACAGAATCTTTGGAATCTTCAGGTGTTCAATGGTCTTTGTGTACAAATGGTTTATACGCATTACATTTTTGTATGTATTAAAGTTAATGTTTCTTTTTCCCTAATTTTAAAAAAATATTTTAAATAATTTATTCATTACTTCTTTTTTTTTTTATATGCCTTGGCGTTTTGCCTGCCTATATAGCTACTGACATACAGGATGTTGGATCTCCCAGAACTGGAGATACAGACAGTTGTGAGCTGCCTTGTGGGTGCTGGGAATTGAAATCAGGTCCTCTGAAACCAGTTCCAAGTTACTGTTTCTTTTTTTTTTTTTTTCTTTTTTTTTTTTCGGAGGCGGGGGCAGAACCCAGGGGCTTGCGCTTTTTTCAAGCGCCCTCCCACTGAGCTAAATCCCCCCCCCACCCCCCATTATATTTTTTTTTTTTTTTTTTTTTTTTTTTTATTTCTTTTTTTTTTTCGGAGCTGGGGACCGAACCCAGGGCCTTGTGCTTCCTAGGCAAGCGCTCTACCACTGAGCTAAATCCCCAACCCCCAAATTACTGTTTCTTATATGTTAAAGTTTATGTGGAGCTGGAGAGGTGGTGCAGTGGTTAGAGCCCTTGATGCTCCTCCGGAGCGTCTGGCGTGGGTTCCCAGCACACACCCATACACAAAAAATAAAAATAAACTAGTAGGGTTTTTTTTTTTTTTTTTGTTTGTTTTTTTTTGTTTGTTTTTTTTTTGCTTTTTTTTTTTAAATTCTGTTTACCTAAGTTAAACTCCTTGCCCAGTGTAGAGCAGGTGTGGCTCTCTGAGAACGGGACCCTCGTGTGAGCCTCATGGTCACAGCAGACAGAGACCCTTGAACACAGTTTGCAGCCTCGTGTACTGGTACAGTGAAGCAATATCAAGGTGGTCCTCAGCTAAGTAGTAAATCGAAGGCTGACCTGAGCTACAGGAGACCCTGGCCAGTAAGAGGACGAGGGGAGAAAAGGAGGGAGGAAATAAAGGGGAGAGGAGGGAAGGGGGAGGGAGGGGAGGGAGGAGGAGCTCTGACCAGGTACAAGTCGGCCGCATCATGACGAGCCTAGATGGCATATGGCAGGGATGTAAGTGTCCTGCAGGTGGGCTCCTAGAGACACCGCTCAGAGCAGAGAGGGAGACGGTGCAATGCTGATGTCGGTCTCCTCTCCGCAGTTTTTGGGGTTACTCTGTTTGGAGCAGGGTCTCACTCTATCCCTACTGGCCTTGAACTCCTGGCGCTCATCCTCAGGCTTCTGAGTGCTGGGACTGCAGGCGGACCATTGCCTCAGCGTCTTCTCGCGTTCTACACTCTTCCCAGCCTTCTCCAGTCACTCCACGGCCTGGGTGAAGGTCTGATGAGAATCCTGGCTGCTCTCCTGGCTGCTTTCCACTCCTGTTGTAGATGCCTCTCTTAATTAGGCCATGACCACTCTGAGAGGAATGGAATTTGCTGGGCTCCTCCTAATTGAGGCCAGGTAGTAGCAACACACATTGAGCATCTATAACATACCTGGCCCTTAGTGCTGAATGTAAACACTCCCTGCTTCTCGCTGGCGATCCTGTGAGATCCATGTTTTCTCACCTTGCAGATGGGATTCTGGGCCTCAAGGAAATTAGTGAGTGGCCCAAGGTCACACAGGTGACATATCAACTCAAAACCAGGCCTATTTGAAATTCACGAGTGACCTTGAGTCCTGTGCTGTCTGATAGGGTACGTTACACAATGTGTAGCTCTTAGTTGCAAGACCCAGCAGTTGATCCAGTCTCACCCAGCTCCAAACTCAAAAGGAGCTTCACAAACTCAAGGGTTCATCGCTTCACTGTATCCTAACAGGGGTCAGAGGCTCCTTGGAAGCCCACAAAAATGTGCACATTTCACCTTGGGCTCCCTGAGATGGCCCAAGACTGCTTAGCGGGAGAGCACAGTGACAGGTAGAGACAGGGAGCCATCCTCCTGCCTCTGGGAGCTATAGAGCCTACAAGGACAAGCCAGATCATCTTCACCTTAAAAGCCCCCTCCTGGGAATAGCTTCATTTATCCAGTGAGGTGTGATGGACCTGGGACAGGGCCCTACCTAAGTCACAGGGCCACTGTTAAACGCTGAAAGGCCACAGGAAGGAGTCAGGATAGAGCTGGGAAAGGTCAAATCTCACTTCCTACAGAGGACACTGACAAACCGGACAAGTCTCCTGTCCAGCCCTGTGAAGGACGTTGAGGTGGCCACATAGACAGGCTCTCCTCACCCTGTCCCCACCTTGTGTTTGAGAACTAGGGCACAGCAGGCTGCAGAAGCCTGAGCTCTTCTGTTCGTGTGTGCCTGTGCGTCTGTAAAAGAGTGTTTGTCTGTCTGCTTTTGAGGTAAGATCTCACTCTAGTCCATACTTACCTTGAACTCGATCCTCCTGCCTCAGTTTCCCAGGTGCTGGGATTACTGGTGTGTATCACCAATGTCCTGCCTTGCCTAAGAGCCTGCCTAAATTATATGTTCTTGGGCTCCACACTAGACATTCTGATCTTCATGGAGGAGAACAGACCCCTCAGTCCCTGGTAACTCTTACAGTGAGCCTTTGAGAACTTCTGTTCTACATATCCATGCCACACTTACTCTGCTGAATAAAGGCTGTCCTACCCCAGACAGCTTTCCTCTCAGCCAGCTCTGAAATACTGATGGCTAGAATGACCGCTGCTGCCACGGCTCCCCCAACCCCCCAGATCCCCACTTTTCCCCCCACCCCACCCCATCCCCACCCCCGTTGTCGCTGCTGCTGCTGCTTCTCTTAGTGTCTTGCTGTTCCCTGCATTAGGAACTAGCCAGTTGGGTGTAGCAACCTTGTTCCCAAGCCACACTCTGTTGCCCTGTAGGACTCTGGCCAGTTGACAGTTTGGGAAAACCCCCGAGGGAGCAGCAGAAGCAGCTGCAGAGGTGGTAGGGAGGGAAAGAGTCACTAAGGGCTGGCACCCTCCTTCCCTTGAGTGCTCTCTGGCTTCCTGCCCAGGCTGAGGCCAAGCTCCACTCCTCAGCCTGGCTGTAGGCTTCTCCTCTTTGAGTGCCTGCTTCACCCTACACACTTCCTCTTGATCCCCACGTCGACCTCTGTTCCCTACACTGCGGTCTGTGCCGTGTGGCCCTCCCCACTATAACTCTGCAAATTTGAATTCATTAGCTCCTCCATTGCTTTCATGGAACTATCAGGACCCAGAGTTGATTCCTCCCTTCCTCTTGTGGTGCCTGGAAGCTGGCACGTCCTTCATGTCCGTCTCAGGAGGTCACACCCATCTCTAATGTTTGTGGATGGTCACACACACACACACACACACACACACACACACACACAGGCACACACACACACAGGCACACACACACACACACGCACACACACACACATCTAAAAGAAAAATTTTAATTGCAAAGCCCTCTAGACACCTCCCACTCAACATTGTCTCTGAAGACCAAGTAAAGAAGCAAACACAACCGGTTGCCACTCTGATGAGCTCACATTCTAATGGACCAAGGGATGAGAAAACAAACAAATTGCAGAGTCTCAGGGAAGTATGGAGTGATGGAGTAAGTACTGAGGGTGTGGTTGAACTTTGCCGCGCTTGCTTCTGAAGTGTAGCAGAAAACCCACCCCAGTCCGTGTCCAGGAGAAAAAAGCCCTGGACTACTGCAGACTACAAAGCTAAAACCGAACCACTTCCCTCTACAGCTGCTCCAATCTGCAGCTGTCAGCGGTGGAGAGGCCAGCAGGTGTTTTGGGTGCTGACAGGAAGCAGGCAGTGACCATCTACATACATGAGGGATGGACATGACCCGAGACAGACGTGAGGGATTCGGGGCAACATGAGGGGGAGGGGTGAATCAAAGTTTGCAGGCCGGTATTGGGGAAGCCCACCTGGCATAGACTACATTGAAGAAAACAGAGGCAGATGTGGAAATCAAAAGGAAGTGCATGCAGTCAATAGTGTGTGTGTGTGTATGTGTGTGTGTGTGTGTGTGTGTGTGTGTGAGAGAGAGAGAGAGACAGAGACAGAGACAGAGACAGAGACAGAGACAGAGACAGACATAGAAAGGGAGAGCAACAGAGAGAGAGACTATTGTCGATGGTTAAGACCACCTTGTAGCTGTTGTTTCTCTTTACACTGTGTAGGTCTTGGGAACTGAACTCAGATCCTCAGGCTAGATCTGAGCCATCTCCTGGGCCCTGGTTTTTACTTTATTTATCAACGCTGTGCAAAGTAGGTTCTCTTTTCCACCATGTGACTTCCGGGGATAGTACTCAGCTTTGGAGACAAGCACCCGTCACCTGCTGAGCCATTTTGCTGACCCGAGTTTGGCTTTTGTGTATCTAAAATCCTTATGAAGCCTATAAGAAGCACCATTAAGTCAGGAGCTCATAGCATGTTGGAGAGGCAGTGGGGTAACCTGACTGAGAGACTATAGAAGCAATATCCTCACATTGGGGCGTACAGACATCTAGCAGATGATTACCTCGGATGCCAGCTGGAGTTCTGTATTCAGAGAGTACCCCATGGAACAGTGACCTCTCAAGTGAGGCTTCCAATTGAAGGGACATATGGCCGTAGGTAAATGACATCATCAAACTGGGGCTTACAGACACCCAGCAGAAATCAGCAGTGGATGATGAGGTGGTCAGCTCCAGCCCCCCAGCTCTTTCTCCCCAGATAAGCCTCCCACGGCTAAACCTGGGCTCTCATTTCACTGCAGGCATTTTTAATTTATTTATTTTTATTTTACGTACATTGGTGTTTTGCCTGCATGTATGTCTGTGTGAGGGTGTTGGATCCCCTAGAACTGGAGTTAAAGGCAATTGAGCTACCATGTGGGTGCTGGGTATTGAATCTGGGACCTCTGGAAGAGCATCCAGTGCTCTTAACTGCTGAGCCGTCACTCCAGCCATGCCACTGCAGGCATTTTTACGTCATAAGATAAACACAGTAACCCCTTCTGGAAATGGTTTACCTTGTAACTGTTCTCAAGGACACAATGTTTTCATCTGGGCTGTCTTGGGTTCTCTCCCTTCCTGTCACACTTATCTGGACAGCAAGTCCCAGAACAAAGGGTTTTGGAGAACACTTTGAAACAAATACCGCTTGGATCTGAAATGGGGCGTCAGAGGGAGGCAACTCAGTTTCCAGAGTTGGCCTCTCAGTGAATTAAATCCCACATGCCAACTTACCAGAACAATGTCCTTCACACCCTTAAATATACACTACCTACCACAGGCTACTTTTCTGATCCAGGGCAGAGACCACACTGACTTGTGGCCTCAGTTTGCACAGGCTCGTGCTTCATTCCAATTCAGTGTGATTCCACTGACTGAAGATGAAAACCAGTTGCTTCTATGAGCTAGACTTGCCACAGTGATGGAGGTTGGTACAGAGAAAGGGAAGGACCCAGGAGCAAACAGCCTGAAGTGGGGGCGGTGGGGTGGGGATGGTGGGGGTAGAGGGTGGGGGTAGGGGGTGGGGTGGGGGTTGTGGATGGGAGGATAAGGGGGATGCTAGCTCTTTTTCAGTGCCTCCCAAGCTGGGAATTCGTCTCAGGAGCCTGACATGATGATCCAAGCCAATGTGCAGCACTCGAGATGTCACTGGAACCCCGTTCCTTGAGACCTACCCTCTGGGGCAGTACACAGAACAGCAGCAGGGCAGGCTCATCCTTAAAGCTACCTTCCTGACGCCGGCCTGACCCACATCAGGTTCTGGTCTACACAGCTTGGCTGTGATTTGGGGAAAGCTACTGGTTATTGGGATGGACAGACCTTAACACAATCTGAGCGCCACACCTGCTCCTGCCCCCCACCCCGCACACCTCCGCTAACTCCTGATGGCTGAACTCAACAGTCTTGACCCCAGGAAAGTCTCTGGGCTGAGGAAGGAAGAGCAGACAGTTTTTTCCACCAAAGGGTTCTGTCCCTTCAGAGCTCTGCGGGTGAAGCCCTGGCTACTTGCTCTTGGTGGACTATGGACCCTGGGAGGAGCTGAAGTGCCTCTCCTCCTGAGATTTTAGGTCAAGTCTTTAGCTGGAGCCAGGCAAGGACTGGGCCTGGCTTCTTTTCAGGGCTGACTGTACCTCCTCCCACCTACTCTTGGCCCTTCTGTCCCCACACCTCTCCACAGCGTCTACCACACAAAAAGATGCGAGCGGGAGGCGGGTGAGCTGGGAAACTCCCGTCAACCGGCTGCCAGCTGAGTATAATTAGCCCTGTTGCTTTCACAGAGACAACACTGTGTGCTTGCCAAAGCCAATGCTATCTATGGCTTGTCGGTGGCGTCTCTTCTCAGGGCAGTTAAGCCTCCAGCCCCCCTTCACTAGGAAAAAAAGCAAAGGCTGGGGAGGAAGGCTATGGCAACAGAGAGGCTTGGAGCTTGAAGACAAGTCCTAGACCCAGTGGAAATCTTAGGGTGGTTGTTTCTGCAGAGTCCTCCTCAGCCCTCAACACTCCTGCCCCTTAGCCACTCATAGAAGTGAATGCACAAGCAGGAAGATCAAGCGTCCATGTCTACAGCCAGCAGCTGCCTTTCCTGGCTGAGGGTTTTTGTAACAGAAGCCTCTTGGGCTATTGGGGGCTGGTCACTGGGCCTCAGCTGTCCCGGATGACATGCTTCAAGTGGTTTTGCTTTTGAGGAACCTTCTGCCCAAGCCTTCAAGGACCTCTAACTGACTCGTGTCCCAAGCCTCTGCTCTACGCGCTCACACACACACACACACACACACACACACACACACACACACACACACACACACACAGCTCTACTCCTCTCACACACTCTGACTTCCACCCACATATTGGCATCCCTGACTCTGTGTCCAAGAAGACGTCAATTAGAACATCCTTTTTGCCCTTCGAACGACATTAGGCTGTGCTGAAACTTTGAGGGGAAGGACAGCCTGAAAACACGAATCCTGGCCTGACAGTGAATTTACGTATTCTGCCCTCCCCTGGAACCCTGGACGCCAAGTAGCATGTCTGCATTGCAAGTGCACAGTTTTCTTTCTCCTCTGAAATATTTGTTGGTTTATTTTTATGTGCACATGTGTGTGCCTGAATGCATTTACATACATCACATGCATCCTGGTAGCCTGTGGAGGTCAGAGGGTATTGGGTCCCCTGGAGTTTTGGAATTGCAAGTGGTTGTGAGCAATCTGATGTGGGCGCTAGGAACTGAACCGAGGTCCTCTGTAAGGGCACGAAGTGCTCGTAAGCACTGAGTCGCTAACCACTGAGCGGTCTCGCCAGCCTCTGGACAGAGCTCCTTGTTCCCGCTGAAGGTGCTCGTTAACCATGCCTGCTGCAGCTGCGTGCTCCCCCAGATTTCTTGGCCATTTCTCAGGCTTCCCTCTGTTTTCATCCCTCAGAGGCACTGCCCCCTTGAGCACTTGAGTATGACTCTGAGACCAGTCCCTTCTCCATCAGCCTCCCCAAACTCCTTGGTGAGACAAACATTCCTTAAAGCTCACCTTCCATGCCACCATTGTGGATAGCCCAGCGGGACACTACAGCCTCGATGTCCAGCCTCATGACAAAGCTTTTCCCCTGAAGCCCAGGTTTTCTTCTCGGGGTGTCACCAGCTCCTCTCCCCACCGGCCAGTTTATCTTTCAGACTGACCGTTTGTCTACTTACGCTTATCACAAACCAAAGCTGATAGAGATGGGACAAGGACAGAGAACACGGAAGCAATTCATAAGTCCATTGACAGACCTTGACGTACTGGGTGGCTTTAACTTCAAAAAGATTCTGAGGGATTAGGGAGCTGGCTCAGTGAGTAAACACGTTTGCTTGTACAAGCCTGATGTGGTGAGTTCAATCCTGGTACAGAGGAGACAGCGGAAACAACTATCTTCAGTCTGCAGACAGCATTTCACAACAATGCCCGTCCCCCCAGCTCTTACATTCTGTCTGCCCTTTCTTTCGCCATGTTCTTGGGTCTTTGTGCAAGGGAGTGATGTAGGTGATCCCTCTGTGGCTGAGCACTGGCCATCGCTTACTTCAACTTGGGGGAAAAGAAACCCTTTCTCCTCATGATGGGGAGAGACTTATGAGGTCTCATCCCTAGCCGAGGAGCAATTGATGGCTGCTGGGGGAGGGAGACTTGGTTTTTTTTGAGGACGTGGTCTCTGGTAGCTTGCCTATCCTCCAGTGGATGGCTAGGATGGCCTTGTACCCATTCGCATGTGGTCAGCACTAACTGGAGTCAAGGAATTATTAAAGAAAAAAAAAGATGAAGACAGGAGGGGGACATGTTTTGGGAGATAAAAGGGAGTTGGAGTTGGGGGTGTGTGAATGTAATCAGAATACATTCTATACGTTTGTGAAAAATTCAGATAATAAATTAAAGATTATATACATACGTACATGTGTGTTGTATGTGTGCCTGTGTGTGTATCCCTTGAGTGTGTGTGTGCATTTTTTTTCCTTGTGCCTCTGCCTCCCAAGTCCAAGTGTTAGGATTAGAGGTGTGTGCCGTCATGCCCAGCTAACATCTTATTTGTAAGTGGGGATCTACTCATTTTGTGACCACTTAGGTATCTGGTGCACTAAGGAAAATTCTGCTAAGTGGAGGACAATCTTAATTCGGGTTTTTGTATTACAATTTGTCAATGTTGCTCATAAAGGCCACTGTCTAAAAGGAGTGCGTCAGATGGAAAGACTATAGCAATGAGATTGTGGGGCTGACGATCAGGCTTTCATAGCTGTGTCGCCTTAGGCAGGAGGCGCCATGTCTCCGAACTTCAGTCCCTACCCCACCTCCCGCCTCACGCCAAGAGATGGGGAGGATTCTACCCTAATCTTCATGCATCCTGGGACCAACACAGGCCTGGCACCGCAGCCTTGATTGACAGACACTTCAGGGACAGAGGCTCTGTTCATCGGTGCTGCTGTTGTGTCTAATGGCCAGCTGACCTGGCACCAGTTTGGTTTCCAGCTCCCCTCTGGGCCTGCTTGATTGGCTCCTGCCTCTGCCCCTGCCAAATGCTATATAAAAGGTGTTTAGGACCCACACCGCAGCACCTGTGACAGCCATCCTTCCTGAGAGTGAGGCTGCCATGTGTGTGGCATGGACTTGATGTAAGCTGCAGAGTCCAACCCTCAAGGCAGCCTGGGAGGGTAAGTGCAGTAGTGAGAGGATCATCAGCCCCTGGGTGCATGGAGAAGAGCTCTTGACCTCTGGCTGACTTTTAGGGCTGCTCAGTGGGCATCTCAGATAATCAAAGATCAGAGGAAGGGAGGAGAGGCAAGCCTATTCATTTCCTCCCCCCCCAAACCCCCCTGTACCCTACAAGGTCACCCAGACGAGGCTCTGACCCCAGAAGGGAGGTCACTGCTTGCTTCCTTCCTCTCTGGATTTCACTTAGCAATGTTAGTGTTGGTACAACCAAGCCGTGCTGTTACACACTCCCCACCCCCACTCTATCACTCTTGCACTGCTTCCACACGCTCTTCCAACTTTGCAAACAGTCCGTTTGTAAACCAGGCTACTGTATCCTGCACTGCCTCCCTGCTTCGTGCAGAGCAAAGCCTAGATTGTCCTGGGCCTTATCGGCTCACTGCTTCTCATATTTTTGGTTTCAAGTTTGTTCGTTTGTTTTTTAAAAAATTTTTTTAAGACTTGAGGGAAGATGGCTCAGTAGATAAAGGTCTTGTCACACATGCCTGAGAACCTGATTTTGGGTCCCAGCATCCATGAAAAATTCAGGCATTGTGGCAGCGCACATCTGTAACCCCAACACTGTGTACAACAGAGGATCCTGGGGGCTCTCTCCTGCCAATCTAGCCGAAACTCAAACTTCCGGTTCAGTGTGCTTGGGACCCAGTGTCAAGAAATACTGTAGAAGGTAACCCAATGACAGCCTCTGGCTTCCTCAAGTACACCAGAGGCCGGTATGCCCACACACACGAACTCACATGCATATACCCTATACATAAGCCGAAAGAAAAAAATAAAAATGGGCCAGTGAGATGGCTCACTGGTAAAGGCACTCACTGGCGAGCCTTAACAAACAAACAGACAGAAACAAAATGAAAACAGACAAGAAAAACTCAGGCATAGCAAGCAGCACATTGTCTCTGACCCCAGAACTGCGCCAGTGGAGATGGGTGACCCCATGCAGATTATTGTCGAGCCAGTCTAGTTAGATCAGTGAGCCTCAGGTGAGCGACCCGAACTCAAAAGTAAGGAGGAGACAAGGTGGTGGCATACGACTTCAATCCGCACACTCAGAAGGCAAAGGGAGGCAGATCTTCATGAGTTCAAGGCCAGCCCGGTCTACAGAGTGAATCCCAGGCTGGCCACCCAGGGCTGCATACTGAGATAGTGACAATGCTTCAAAATAAAAAGAAGAATGTGATCAACAAAGGGACACCTGACATCTACTCTAGTCACTGCACACATGTTCACACATGTGCATAAACATCTGAATGCACACACACACAGTCACAAGCATAGTTCATAAACTATGTTAGTGTTGTTTGCTACAACGTGCTAAGTTATCTAAGTTTCGCTTACTACTTGGACATTGGCAATCACAGATCCTTTTAATCCAATCTTGGTGTGTGTGTGTGTGTGTGTGTGTGTGTGTGTGTGTGTGTGTGTATGGCACGCAAGCGTGTGGGGGGCTGGGGAGGAGGTCATGGGGGACAGAGGACGTCAGCAAGTTTAACCATTTGTTATTTTCTGTGTCCATCTCAGTTCCTGAATAATGACATGGAGGTTTAATAATTTATAAATGAATGCCTAGGCCTTAAGCTAGACTTGTTCTCCAATAGCTCGTAACTCAATTAACCTGATTATACTATTCTATGTCTGCCACATGACTGGTTACCTCTCCTCAGTTTTATGTCTGACTTCCTTCGAGTCTCAATGAATCTCCTGAGTCTCTCTCTTTCCCAGAGTTCCTTTTCTGCCAGATGCCCCTCCTTACTATCCTGCCTTTTGTTATAGGCCATAGGCTTATTTTACCCAATCAGAAGGTGCCTTAGGCAGGCAAGAACGGACAAAGACACATCTCTCAGTGTACAAAAACATCACTCCAACAAGCGAACGACTTGTTCTATCACTCTCTGACTTACACCTTTGGGACAGGGTCTCTTTCTCAAGCTACCTGGATCTAGGCTGGTGGCCAATAATCTCCAATGAGATTCCTGTCTCCAACTCCCATGGCATTGGGGTCACCAATGCCCGCATGAGGCTTTTTACCTGGGTACTAGGGACTGGCAGCTCTGTGCACCTGCCTCCACTCTTTCCCTGCTCGGATGGGCTGTAGCTATGAGCTAAATAAACCCTTCCTTCCTTAAGCTGCGCTTGCCAGATGTCTTACGACAGCAATGAGAAAGGTGACTGCTACCCAGAACTGGTATAGGGAGGTAGGGCCATTGCTACAGTAGGTCTGACCAGGTATATGGAAGAATTTGGAATTTTGAGCTAAAGAAGCCCTGAGCTGTTATAAACAGAGCGTAATGAGCCATTCTGACAAAATGTTGAAGAAATGTTGAAATGCAGACTGGGGGAGCCTCATTCATGAAATTTAAGCATGAAACAAGAACTCCCTTGGGAACTGACCTCGAGGCTACTCATGTTTTATTTTGGCAAAGAATCTGTCTGTGTTCAGCTCTCGTCCTGAAACCTTGAGAGAAACTGAGCTCAAAGTCATGACTCCTCTGTCCGACAGAGAGAACTGCAAGACAGTGTGGCATTCACAGCGTGGCATGGTCACTACTCCTCTTCAGAGCTACAGTAAGAGCAGAAAGAGGAAAATGTGAAGTATGTCAGGAAAAGGGATTATTTAAAGTTACAGACAACACAGCTGTTATTGTCATGGGGTTTACAGCACCATTAGAAACCTCGTGGGGCTGGAGACAGGCTCAGTGGTTAAGAGTACTTACAGCTCCTCCTGAGACTCAGGCTCACTGCCCACATCAAGACTCACGACTGATGCCCTCCATGCATAGCCACACGCATGTAAACAGAAATACACAAATATGCACACAGCTCAAAATAAGATGAGAGAGAGAATCTTTTTATTGTGCTGCTATACACTGGGACAACAGGAAAGATGCCCTAAAGGCAAGACCTCCACATATCACAGTATCCATCTTGTGAAAATCCAAAGTATTTTAAAGGAGAGAACCTTAACTTATAACGCAGATGGAGGGATACCTCATTAACACACACACACACACACACACACACACACACACACACACACACACACACACACACACACACATAGAGCTCAGACGCACAGAGACCACTGCAGTTATGGTCCAAGGAGGCCAGTTTATGTCTTGAGCTGGCAGTGGGACTTGGCAGTCATTCATAGAGTACTGATTTTAAGCTTGAAAAATGCAAGATCGGAAGATCGGAGGGGTCCTGGAGTCTGACACCAAAGTTCCAGAGAGCTGATGAGGCCCCATAATATGGGTCAGAGTAAGGGTCCCAGGAGGGAAACCCTGAGTGGCTGCTATGTGAAGCTGAGATATAAAGAATTTTCAAGTACAATGGAGATCCCAGGACCTGAGGGATACAGTGTTTGCTAGAGAGAACTGCAGACATAGAGAAGTACTAGTCCAGCAGAGGAAGTCCAATGCTTCAGGAGGCCTCTGGGAGATTCCACTAGGAGCCCTGGCCACATGTGGAGTTGCATTATTTGATGTTTTCCCTGTAATATTTCAGACTTTGCTCCATCTTTCTTTGCTGTGTTTCTGGTTTTTTTTTTTTTTAATGAGAATGTTTACTCTGTATCATTGTATGTTAAAAGTAAGTAACCTGTCAGATAGTCTGTTGTAACAGTGAGAAAAGTAACCAATATAACAACAGAACTTAGCATTCTGGGCTGCTTGTCTGTTGGCAGAGACTCATGTATTTTACCTCAATGTAGCCTTAATTGTCCTGTCTCCATAGCCTAGGTGCTGGGAGTTCTCCACCTCAGCTCCATTTTGGTTTGAGTGATTATTTTAGTGTGTACCAGTGGCATTTCGTACAGTCACATGCTTGTGCCAGTATCACTCCCATCTGTTTCAAGAACGTTCTCATTTTTACTAAATGACACAGAGAAGCCTCATCTTGTTAAAAAAAAAGTTACAGGCTATCTTATTTTAAAAATGAATCTTAGCTATTGTTAGTTACTTTTACTACTGCTATAGCAAAAGCAACTTCCGGGAAGAAGAGTCATTTGCTTCCAGTTTTAAAGGAACCGTTCAGCAGGGAAGCTTGGCAGCGGCCGAACAAGGCAGCTTGATTGTGGATACTCACAGTCATGGGGGACAGAGAGATGAAATCTGTGCTCATTTTCTCATTATTATTCAATCTAGGGCCCTCATCCATGGGACAGTAGCCCCGCATTCAGGGTAGCTACTCCTTCCTCAGTTAAACCTGTCTGGAAACACTCAAGGATGTTTCCATAGTGGCTCAACATCTTGGTCGGAGTTCTATTGCTGTGAAGAATCACCTTGACCATGTTAACTCTTAGAAAGGAAAACATTTAATCGGACCTGGCTTACAGTTTCAGAGGTTTAGTTCTTTATCATCATGGTAAGGAGCACGGTCACCTGCAGGCAGACGCGGTACTGGAGAAGTAGCTGAGGGATGTACATCTACATCTGTAGGCAGCAGGAAGAGAGAGCCACTGGGCCTGGCTCAGGCTTTTGAAAACCTCCAAGCCCACCCCTGTGGTACCGAGTACTGCTGTCTCTTTACAAGCAGTGTCTGGGCTCAGGAAGGAGAAGGCAGAATCTCTGTTTCCCCATGGGGCATCAGCACGCTACTGATGCCCTCCATGCATAGCCACACGCATGTAAACAGAAATACACAAATATGCACACAGCTCAAAATAAGATGAGAGAGAGAATCTTTTTATTGTGCTGCTATACACTAGACAACAGGAAAGATGCCCTAAAGGCAAGAAGGAGGAAGTGGGGTCTGGGACAAATACTGTGGTTTCTGGTCTCCCTAGGTACTGGGACACCTCTGGTGTACTGCCCGGAGAGGAAGTCAGGAAAGGTGGGGTCACGGTTCTTGTTTCCCCTCAGGGAGGCCAGGCAGGAAAGGGAAAGCAGAGCAGGACACGAGCAAGTGCCAAGTACTGGAGTGTGGGAGAAGGGAAAGGCCTTCTTTGGGAGCCATGGCTCTTTTAGATGAAGGCCTTCCCCATTGCGATTTCTAGTGAAGCTGATCTCTGAGATGACCTTGGCTTGTTCATAATTCTTTGTTGGGCATGGATGTGGGCAGATACCCTTTATCTGAGCCAGGGATTGTACACTTTTGGGGGAAAGGGTGTGAGAGTGTCCAGGAAAGGAAGGCCACTGACTGAAGGCTAAGGCTATCTAGACACCTCATTTGCATGGAGAAGAACTCCAGACTATGCTACAGGGTTGAGTGCTGTGCTGCTCTCAGTTGGTGGTCGTGGCTAAACCTTCCAGAGCCTGCATGGGAGGCTGGGAGGGAGCAGCTCCATTCCTACCATCTCAGATCTCTGAGATTCCTGGGGTTTGAGCAAGTCCTACCTCACCAGTTCTTATGTCTATCTGGTAGCAAGGTCCCATGTGCCCTACACATCCCGTAGTGACATACATTTCTTCAACTAGGTCACACCTCCTAATCCTTGAAACACAAAGCTTGGCCACTCGCTGGTGACCAACATTCAAATCTCTGAGCCTATGGGGGCCAATCTCATCCACACTACCATACTGATCAAACTGACAATGAAGATTAAGTTTCACAGACACTTTTTTTGCATTAATGTATAATGTAATTTCTCACTCACTACTTAGCATCCCTTGTGTGGATACTTCCTGTGTGTTAGTATTGGTCCTTCCCCCGAGGACATTCTCAGTCCTCTGTTGTACAGACAGCTGTGCAGTGCACTGGGTTTGCTCTGGGAACAGATCTCCTGTTCCTCCTACACGCCACACCCACCTCCCTCCTGACTTCAGGGCTTCTGTGTCCCCAGGCTTTCCTGACGCCAGAGATTGCAAACTTACAGTCCTTTCTCAGACGAATCCCTGCTGTGCTCGTTCACCTCTGACACCACAGAGGCCCAATGTGTATCTCCTTGGGGTTGTGTCTCGTGGTGTGTCGCTGGAGGCTTATGTTCTACACGTGATAAAGAGCTGTAACAAACCCAGGGCCCCTGTGTCCCTGGCCCTGATTAACATAGGCAGAAACCAGGTACCATCTCTTGGCCACAGAGGTGACGAGGCTGGGCCCAAGTTTCCAAACTTCATTCACTGGCAGCTGAGCCTGCCAGGCAAGGCTGCCCAGAACTTATTTGTCTTTCCATTCACACCCTCGGCTGTTTTCCTTTCTGAGGCTGCCCCAGTTTTTTTTTTTTTCTTTTTTCTGATTTATAAAAAAAAAAAAAAAAGTGCAAAAATGGGGAGGAAATGGTAGAGAAAGCTGTCTCACTTTAAACAAACATGACAAGATTTGTGATTGCCAGGCACGGTGGTGTATGCCAGTAATGCCAGCAAGGAGGATGGGCAGGAAGAGAGTCTGAGGCAGCCTGGGCTACTTGTCCTTGTCTCATGTACACACAAAAAAGGGCTTTATGCTAAGTCAGCAGCTCTTAACCTGTGGGTTGTAACCCCCAGGGTCAAGTGGTCCCTTTATAGGGTCACATATTAGACACCCTGCATATCTAATATTTAATTTATGATTCATAACAATGGTAGAATCGCAGTTATGAAGTAACAACGAAAGCAATCGTACCGTTGGGGATCACCACAGTCTGAGGAACGGCATCAAAGGGTCTCAGTATAAGGAAGGTTGAAGAACCACTGTGCTAGATGGAGTAAGATAATATAATAATAATAACTGATCAGAATGTAATATTAGCAATAATCACTATATTCTCATGAGATCTGTGGACTCCTTACTGGGGTTTCCCCCACCACTATCATTTTACAGCCAATGAATGAGCCTCAGAGGATTTAAAGTTCCAGGTCAGTCGACACGAACGGCTCCAGATAGGTCTCTAAGACTGTGTGTGACTCATGCTCTAGTGTGGTCAGAGCCTATAAGGCAAGCTTTCTGGTGAGGCTTGGCATAGACACTGCAAAGAGAAAATGAGTCAGCCTAAGAGAACTAGAAGTAACAAGACCTGGGAGGAACCGCCAGATGCTGTGAGGGGCGGGCTTACGTGAACAGACAGCTGCAGGTAGCTGAGAGGCAGATGTCCTGAGAGCTGGCTCCTCCTAAGAAGGGAAGAGGGTGGGGGTAGAAATGCTGAACATAGGAGGACCCTTTCTGGGGCCTGGGTCATACTGCCAAGAAATAGTGGGACCTCGCAGAAAAGATCCTCTCTTTCCTCAGGCTGAGAGGTAGGGCTTTGAGTCCTCAGCAGGCAGCTGTAGGGCTGCCGTCTTGACAGGATATCCACACAGGAAAGAATCAAGTGGGTTGTGTACACATGAGGAATGCTGTGTAGCCTCCTCTCCCTCTGCAGAGGGGCTGAAGGTGAGCCCCTCACACCCCTGGATTGCAGGCAGCCTCATCCACAGAACGACTCTTTGGAGAACCCCACCCCAGTTCCCTGAGCATCAGCAGAGGGATGCCTTTAGAAGAGAGCAAATGCCTAAGAGAACACCTAGGGGATAAGTGGTTGTCCCCAGTCACTCACTCCTACTCTTCTGGGCTTCTTGGGGAGTACCAAGGACAAGAATAACTTGGCTACTAAAATTAACTGGCACTTTAGAACTACCCAGCCTCACTGAGTGTCCAGGACTTGGGGTAAGTGAAGGACAGCCCTTGCCCACAAAGGACCTCCCAAGATGAGAGCAATTGGCAACCACAGTGGAAGCCCAGCTGGTGTCAGAGGAAGGCTGGAGAACGGAACTGCAGGCACAGGGGGAGGATAGCAGGGAGCCATTGGCTGGTGCTCTGAGGGATGGCTGAGCCCAGCCTTGCCACACCCTGCTAAATTCCTCTCCTGAGAGGGCCAGGGAACCAGGGAAGAGATGCAAGAGGAAACAGGGAGAGACACACAAGGAAGTATTCTGGATGCCTGAACTCCAACTCCCTAAAGAATCCCATCACAGACACAGGATTGGGCGGCCTGAAGAGGATCAGTCAGACTGGAGTCTCTGGTAGAGATAGTCTGGGATGTGCATAGATCCTGGTAAATTCCCCGAAAGAGGCACCCTAGCCCAGATCTTACCCCAGGTCTAGGGAGAAGTGGCACAGTTCTGTTTAAGAAATAGCTATGGGGGTTGGGGATTTAGCTCAGTGGTAGAGCGCTTGCCTAGCAAGCGCAAGGCCCTGGGTTCGATCCCCAGCTCCGAAGAAAAAAAAGAAAAAAGAAAAAAAAAAAAAGAGGACTGGAGAGGTGGCTCAGTGGTTAAGAGTTAAGGCTGCTCTTCCAGAGGTCCTGAGTTCAAATCCCAGCAACCACATGGTGGCTCATAACCATCTGTAATGAGATCTGATGCCCTCTTCTGTACAGCTGTAGTGTACTTACATATAATAAATAAATAAATAAGAGAAAGAAAAGAAGGAAGGAAGGAAAGGAAGGAAGGGAGGAAGGAAGGAAGGAGAGAGGGAGGAGAGAAGGAAAGAGAGAGGGAGGAAGGGAGGGAGGGAGGAAGGAAGGAGAGAGGGAGGAGAGAAGGAAAGAGAGAGGGAGGAAGGAAGAGCAAGTGAACCATGAAGAATTTCCAGGCATATGAACCTCTGCATTACCATGGGCAGCAGAAAATCCTTCTCTCGAGACCACAGGCAAGGAAGAGAGTAGCTGCCTGGGGGCCTAAAGGCAAGAAGTGTCAGCCTAGATAGGGAAGGAACATCAGTGGATGCCTGGTGGACAGCTGACCTAGGATCACATGAGCGCCAACCTCCTCCCAGGTGCTGTGTCAGTGGCCCAGGCTCAGGGGAACCCCAGGAGCTCGCTTGGGGAGGAAGAGGCACAGCCACTCTGTACTGAGGTGAGGTATCTGCCCGCTCAAGCAACAAGAACTAAAAGAAAGGTGGTCGAGGTTCAATTAAAAAAAAAACAAAACAAAAAACCAATGTGCTTAAATTCCATATCGTGAAATCTCTTATAAGACACAAAAAGAGCTGGCTTGCAGCGGCACATGCCTTTAATCTCAGTACTCAAGAGGCGCGAGGGTCTCTGAGAGTGCAAGGTCAGCCTAGTCTACATAGTGAGTTCCGAGACAGCCAGAACTATGTAAAGAGACCCCGTGTCAAGAAGACACAGAATCCACACTCCATTAGTATAAAATCTGTACAGTAAAAGACTACAAATAAAAGACAGATAACAGGCCAAGGGAAGGGGTTGTACTACATATGACAAGAATGGGCAATCTATTACAGGGCTGTCGGTCAATGAACCGGACAGTCCATCAAAGAGCTAAGGATAGTAGTGGGCAGTCTGTGTAAGGAATTCATGTTTTCCACGTGGCCAACCTTAGACACCATGGCCTGAGTCACAGTGATGAGAGGCTACAGCAGTCCAAAGGCAGGGATAGCTGGCATGTCCTAGAACAGCTCTAGTAGGGCTAAGAAAGACAGATAAGGAAGTTCATGTTGAGTTGTCATCCTGCCAAGTCCCATGGCGACAGCCTGGATGACTCCAGATAGACTTGGACCTACCTGGAAATGGAAACTCGTATTTCTCAACAAAATCTACGCCTGCTCAAAGGTGAGACCAACAGAGCATCAAACATCAGATTATCACTAAGACAAATGCCTACAAGTCAGGAAATTAAGGGCTCGGGAGCATGTGGGTGATTCCAAACAGAAGTTCAAACTCAGAGAAGCAGGACTCACAGTACCTGTGGGAGGAGCATCGCATCGTACCAGGAGCTGTGGGGATAGAACTCAGGGCGGCTGAGGCTGAGCGCTCGCAGGTGTTCTCGCCAGCCGGGGAGAGCGAAGATGACCAGGTGGCTTCGGAGACGTGGGCGACGGTAAAGTAAGCTGTGACTGTCCACGTAGCATCCTCAGCAAAACGCTCGAAACAACACGAGGACCGGAAGATGGAAACCAGACAAGGAACCTGGACTATCCCCGCTGGAGTATTTAAAAGGCTGAGGCAGGTTTATATCCGCTGATTTGTTATGAACCTGCAACGGACAGGTAAAGCAGGAAGCTGAAAATCTGACACACACAGAGTCATGTGTGTCTGCCTATTTGCTTATTTAAAGTTCTTCCCGTATCCAGAAATTATATCATTTATAAAAACAAAACCACCACCACTACCACCACAAAAATCCAAACCAGTTGTGAGCTGAGGCTCAGTGAGTGATCGGGAGAGCCTGTTTAACATGTTCAAGGTCCTAGGTTCAATCTTTAGTATTTCCAAAAATACCAAAACAAACAAACCAACAAAAACCCTGAACCCCAAGGTCAGGAAGCCGAGGCAAAGTGATCACCATGACTGTGACCAGCCGAAGCTATAACATGAGGCCTTGCCCTAAAGGTCTGACAACCTAATAACCCAAATCCTCATGGCACTTTTCCCCCATAAGAATAGGTGTAATACGGACTGGGGGGGTGGTCCCAGTCAGTAAAGTCCTTCCCTTGCGAGTAGGAAGGCGTGAGTGCACAAGTAACAAAGCATCTCTCACGAGCAAACTGCTTGGAACACAGCCTAGCACGGAGATGTTCTAGCTACTGTTACTTGTATAAACACAAGCTTTGCCTCACAAGTAGGTGGGGTTGGGCTTTGTGGAGACTCTCACTCCAATGAGGCCCCAGGTCACAGGATCGTGAATTGCAGAAAAGGGATGCTCTGTGCGCACGTCTACAGGGAGAGGAAAGCCCCTTCCTTCTGGGGAAGGGGGAGAGGCAGGCTGAGAAGACACTAAAATTTATTCTCTGGGCATCCAGCTCTTCCAGTGGGCAGCAGCATGCCGGGAAGAATTCATGTCCAGGGTCAGGCTGGTGGCCTGTGCCCTTAATCACAGTACTCGGGAAGCAGAGAGAGATGGATATTCCTGAATTCAAGGTCAGCCTGATTTATGGACTTCCAGGCCAGCCAAGACTCCACAGTGAGACTGTCTCAAACAAGCAAACAGAGGGACAGACACACAGAATTCACATCCAGCTGTGCCGAGGTCATCTGAGGTAGCCAGGATCCCTGACAGAACAGGTGAAGCTCATCTGTGAAGACGCAGAGTCCACGGAAGGACCGAGGCGCACATGACTATGGAGATGTGCACTCAAGACCCTCTGTGGGTTCCAGTCAGGAGCCTTTGACACACAGCTAGACCAGTAGAGTGGCCTAAGTGGCCCTTCCACTTTGGGAACCCACACGGGTTGCTTGGTGCCTTTCCATTTGTAAGAATTATTTGTAAGAATAATTACAAATGGTAAAATTTAATGAATTATTCTCTCTCTTAATAGAAATAATTCTGCACGACTTAGTGCCACCTCTCCAACCCATACATCCGGAAAGAAAATTCAGCAGGGGTGACCGGTTTCCCTGAAATAAGGGACATAAACATACTTCGAAAGCCCAGTGTGGTGGTTGACAGGAGAATCCCCAGCACCGGGAAGGTTGGAGACAGCGGAGACAGAAGAAGCTCAGGGTTGTCCTTAGCCACAGTGCAAGTTCAAGGCAAGCTTGGGCTTCATGAAAAGCATGAAGAGGACTGAGCTCAGCCGCTCCGCTCTTGCTTAAGACCTCGGATTTGGCTCAGTTTGCAGCAGCAGCAGCAGCAGCACTAAGAAAACAAAACACAACAAAACAGAGAGCTATTATTTCTGTAGCATTTAAAATTGATTATGTGTATGTGCTCTTGGCAGAGTTGCAAGAAATTTAATATGTGTGCGCACTGCTCTGAGCGATATGAGTCCACACATGCTCTTTTGGATAGCATCCTGGCAGTACCTTAGGAACTGGAAAAAGTACCTTTAACACAGTAGTTTATTTCCTGAGAACTTATCTTAAGAAGAACACGATCCCAAAGGAAAGTGATAAAAATAACATGCATTCCATTTTCGCTGTCTTGTTTACATTTGAAAAACTGGAGACTAAATGTCCTGTAAAGTATCATGACACGACTGTCAAGTTGAGTGCTTGCTTAATATGCCTAAAACCTGGGTTTGCCGAAAGGAGGAAGAGGAGGAGAAGGGAGAAAAGGAGGAGGGGGAGGAAGAAGAGGAGGAGGAGGGAGAGGAGGAGGAGGAGGGGGAGGAGGAGGAGGGACAGCTGTGTGACACCTGCTCAGGGTTCTGTGGAAGTGAGCTAAACCCACCACCTAGTGAATCCAGCTTAGAGAGGGCACTCAATGTGTGTTATTGGAAATGCTCTGTTAACGTTGCTAGGATACTCAGTGGTACCACTTAAAAACAAACGAGTAGGGGTTGGGGATTTAGCTCAGTGGTAGAGCGCTTGCCTAGCAAGCGCAAGGCCCTGGGTTTGGTCCCCAGCTCCGAAAAAAAGAAAAAAAAAAGAAAAAACAAACAAACAAACAAACAAACAAAAAAAAACAAACGAGTAAAAAGACAGTGAACTTGGATTCAGACCGGTGTCTGTGCAGACCTCTGCCTCCACTTAGGGCTAACCAAGGCATCCCCTTAATTCATACATCTTTTAAAAGTGTCTGTTGCCATCATGTAGCCGCCCACCAGCTATTTCCAGTAGCACAGGGCCCCTTTATACCGACACGTGAAGTTCAGGGGCTTATTCTCACTGATTGATTGATGAATTCGGTACCTCGAGGGTGTTACAGCAGGGCTCTGAGCTACATCTCTTCCCTTGATTATTGTTATTTTGAGACAAGATCTTGCTTGTTGCTTCAGGTTGTTCTCAACCTCGCTTTGCTGCCAAAGGTAGATTGTAAACGCGTGATCTGGCCTCAGAGAGAGTGGTGCTTACACCTAACCCAGCAGTGAGGAGGCCGGTGCAGGAAGACGCTGAGTTCAAGGCAGACCTTGAACTACATAGTGAGACTCCCTGCCTCACAAACGGAGGAGGAGGGAAAGGAAGGACAGAGAGAAGAAAGGGAAAAAAGAAAAAACCACTTGCTTTGAAAACCAGAGGTTTTTTCAGTGAGATGTTACGATATTACAGAAGCCAGGAGTCAAGACTCTGAACTTGTGACAATTCGCTCTATGTCCCACTTAAGGGAAAGAGGCAAAGCAAAAGATGGCTGCAATTTGGTGGGTGGGGAGTAGTAACCTGTGGAACCATGGCTATACCAGCCACCAGGAAGCAACTGTGCAGGGAAGCACCATCTTGGAAAGACAGGGCAGTTCACTGAAGGAATTGTACATGCTTTAGTAGCCACATTTAAGAGACAGGTAAGTAAAAAGGTAAACAGAACTCAATGGCATATCCTTGTACCCCTAGCACGCAGGAAGTGGGGAGGCATGGGAATGAGTAGTTCAAGGACAGCCTGGGCTACATAGCAAGTGCAAGAACAGCCTGGACTACAAAACCCTAAAGTGTAGAATAAAACGAACAATTGAAAAATAGGTTGGAGGGTTGGAGGGGGCTCAGTGGCTAAGAGAACTTGCTGTACAGTTACGAGGACAGGTGGCATATGTGTGCCCAGCCCTTGCTCTAGAGGGCTAAAGACGGCAAGATGCCATGGGCTTGCTGGCTTCCAGCCTAAACATGTCCCAGGTTCACTCACTCACACACACACACACACACACACACACGCACACACTCACATGCACACTCACATTCACATCACACACACACACACGCACACTCACATTCACATGCACACTCACATTCACACGCACACTCACACACATATACATACTCACACACACACACACTCACACAGAAACAATAAACCTTTACAACACAAAAGAGGGAAAACTAACTTTGCTTAATAAAAACTCCAAAATAGGTTTTTATCATATTAATTTTTTTTAATTTTTAAAGAAAAGGTCTCAAGTAGCTACACTCCTTTTTTTTGGTTCTTACTAAGCCTTTGAAGTCCAGCATATATCGTAGCCTACTTTATTTCAGACCATTCACATTTCAAGTAGTGGGCTGGGGATGTAGCTCGGTGGTTGAGCGGTTGCCTAGCAGCAAGGCCCTAGGAAGGGAGAGAGAGAGAGAGATAGCAATCTAAGTGGTGGGCACCAGGTTTTTGTTGTTGCTATTCTGAGTTTTGTTTTTCCGAGTTGGACTCACTGTGTAGCCACGGCTGCGTGGAATTCACGGTGCGGACCGGCCTATGAGCTTGCTGCACTCTTAGCATTAATGAGTTCCGGGCCTGCAGCGGGCAGCTGGTCCTGCTACACTGCACAGATCTGGAGCTCCAGCTCGCTCCCTTCTCTGTTCTTACCCCCTCCTCACTGTGTTCCCTTTTCCCCTCCATCCTCCCTTCTCTTTTACTTCATGTTCTTTTATTTATTTTTTGATTCTTTAGGAATTGAGACAGATGTCCACCTGCCAACATTCTTTAGCTTCCCACAGATGTGTCTTCCGTGGTCGGAGGAAAACCAAGGTGAGCTGTCGGTCTCCACAGAGCGCAAGGGGCGGGCTTTAATCGGCCCTTTATCCTTCGTTGGCAGTGTTCCTGGTGGTGGCCAAGGCTTGCCAGGTCTTTTTTCACAACGGGAGTTTCACTTTGCGCTGGAAGTAGGCTAGTGGCCAAAAGACCTTCTTCCTTCAAGAGTCTCTGAGCATGAGGTTAATTTGATACCCAAAGTAGGAGGTCTTTCTCACAGGAATATTGACGTAAGAGGCTGCGTGTCTGTGACTGTCCTGGGAAACAGCTTCAGTGGAAGAAAGCCTTAAGAGGAAGGCTCTGAGATGAAAGGGACAGTCAGTTTTCAGGCCCAAATTTACCAGAAGTCATTACTTCTTTATTTGCATTTCCTTTCCTTATCAAGCAAAGTAACACACCCACATATGTGCAAACACACGCACACTCACATGCACACACTTGCAAGCGAGCGAACACACACACACACACACACACACACACACACACTCGTCACACAATGGTTTGTGCAGTTGCTATGAGCTCAGTTGCTATGGTCTGTGGGGATGTGCACACCAGTCTTCCCGGACTGACGACAATGGGAGGCGCTGGGAATTTCTCAAATGTTAACAAGAATGTGGAGAAGGAGCTCTGAGTAATCACGATTCTTTGAATTTCTTTCAGGAAAATGTCATGTCAATTTCCTTTTAGAGACAGCGGTCTTTGAAAGCAGTTTTGCCTAAAGAGCTTTTATTTTATTTGTTATGGTGTAAATGCATAGCTGTGGGAGGCCCCACCACGGAGAAGCCACGCAGCTGGAGTGGCAGGGGCCGCCTGTCCTGGAAACACAGCAAACGGGTTTTGAATGTGATCTGCTCAACTGTGGAGTCTGGCCGTTGGTGTGATCAGCCTAATTAAACGACTTATGTCTTTATTGCCCTTGTGCCTCAGAGACCCAGCTTTTGGAGTCCTCCCCCTTCTTCTGAGTATCTAGAAGGCAGAACCTGGAGAGGTGATCTGTATGCCAGCAGAGTAGGCCAAGGGACCGTTCTTTACCCACTCCTAGCTGCCGAGCCATCTGCTCTCCTGGGAGTGACTCAGGTGCCATACGCTCTCTGGCCTCCAGTGTCCGTCCACCAGACCGACCATTATGAAATGTGGCAGAAAAGGGAAAACACTAAAACACAGTGCCAACCAGAGCCTACTCCCGCTCTCTGTGGTCCCTGCTAGCTGTGACCGGTGGCAGGTCCTCCAGCCACAGTACCCCACTCAAGAGAGCACCCAAAGCAAGGAGAGTAGGGCGGGGGGGGGGATGCTCAGCCACAGAGCTGCAATGGCCCCACCCACTCTCTTAGAGCAGCTTGACCATGGGCAGGCTGACCGAGTACAGCTTGACCTTGGTCCATGGGTGGCTGCTCACCCATCCTGCCCAACATGCCTGGTCATGCTGGCTTCTCCTGGGTTTCTGACATCCGCCATCACACTTTTTTTTTTTTTTTTTTAAAGGAACACAATAATACTAAAACAATCATAGAAAGACTCTTTTCAGGGCCTCACGCAACACCAGGAATTTATTATTCCAGAGAAAACCTAGATACAGGGGACTGCTCTTATCTCTTGGAAGGAGGCAGACAGACTCTCACCCTTGAGACATAGATCTCTTTGCCCTTTCCCTGGCACCAGGAAACCAGGTCCCTCCCAGGTCCCCTTCTGTCCTGCGTAAGGAAGAACTGCATGAACACTGTAAGCTCTCGGGATCTAACCCAGTGTCAGTTCATGTCCCTTGTTGTTCATTCAGTCATCAAGTCCATTTCTGAAACTCCAGGGGCCGGGGAGTTGACAGAGGAAAGACCTGCACAGACCACTTTCTTCTCACCCTGAAGGAGGCAGAGCCCTCCTTTTAAAAAGAGCCTACAGAGCAGTTTCGCCCTTTGTGAAAGAACTTTGGCAAGCCATGGGCTGAGTCACAGCCTTGGTGACACACAGCACGTGACTTCAAATTGCCCAGAAGTATGACTGGCTCCTGGCCTGTGCCTCCCCACCCTGAGGGGCTCCAAGTGAGCTCAATTCAAAAGGAGCGAATTATAGATTCCCATTGCTTTCTGAAGGCTTCAGTCAGCCGCTGAACTGCAGGCTACTTTGGATGGTGTGCCGTTTCATCCAAGTACAGCATCCTTTTGAAAGGGCAGCTCACTATTCTGTGGGCCTCTTGGAAGGGCAGAAAGGTGAAAGGTGTTCTTACCTGCAGCTGCAGACGTCAGCCCGGCTCTAAGAGCTTGCCGACACACCTGACCCTGGGGGAGCACAGCTATCTTGTTTGGACACTAGCTGAGAATCTGCCTCAGCTCACACTCCAGATCCTGACAAGCTTTGTGTCCAGAGTGAGCCAGAGTGACTATCTGCCCAGCTCATAACTGGAAGCGGAGCAGAAGTATGGAGAGAACAGTGGGCAGCCACGATTGCCTGGGATCCTCTGAGCCGGCTGGAAGCCAGGCAGCTGGTGGCTTGTCAGTGTCAGACTGAGGCTTAGTCATGGCCTCATCATAGTCCTCTGTGGAGGACTGACCGACAGAGGAAATTACACAGAGCTATGTGGCTTATGGCAGAGGCAGGGGCTTTTCCAGGAGTATCAACTGGGAAGGTCGAAAGCAAAGTTACCCACTCTGGCTTGGGACCTCCACCTACTTCATGAATGAGGATCAGTGACTATGCCTTGACCCATTCGTGACAGGTCTTGGCCCTGCTTATTCAACTGGCAAACTTGACGGACACAGTTCCTTGAGCACCAGCCCCCAGGCCATCGGCACTCATTAACCCAGAACACACGCAAAGTGCGGACCCTCACTGACCCATCCTCAGCCAGAGAGATCTTACATCTCTTAGGGAGCTATGTGATTCTGGGCAATTAAATTAACTCCCTTTGGGCCCAAGGGTGCATGCCTATAATCGGTCCTAAGTACTTGGGAGAATAAGGTAGGAAGGTTGCTTTGAACCTGGGAATTTGGGACCAGCTTGGACTACAACGCAATGCAGTCTCTAAACAAGAGCAATATAAATAAGGTAAAACCTCCCTGCCTCAGTTTCCTCATAGTCAAATTAAGCAAAGTCGTAGGGAGGCAGAGATACGCCATGCTTGTGTTGACAGGGTTGGCGGGGAGATCATGTGAGAGGAGCATGTACAAAGGTCCTGGCACAGATCTCGTGCAGAGAACCTGCCCTGTCCATGTTCTTTGATCTCAGCTTGCTCTGGGTGAACTCCAGTTTGGCACCCACCCCCAGGCTCAATCTGAAGAGTTTTCCCCAGTCCTTCCCCATATCCATCTTGCAGTCCTTCATGCAAATGTGTGGCTGGAGGGAAAGGTGGAGCTTCACATGGTTAGTTATCTCCATCGTCAGCCTGAGACTTCTCGCTCCAAAGGGCTGACCGCTGAAAAAGTGAAAAAGGCTTCTTTCCACCACCACTCTGCCTGCCCAGAGTCGGGGTGAGTGTGTGTGTGTGGGGCAACATTTTGCATCATTTTGGCATTTATTGTCTACTGTGGCCCGAACCACACCTTTGCATGGGTGTGCATCTTCCTTGTAGAGTGGCTTTTCACACAGGAGTTCTTCCGCTGGACTAGGGGTAGTGAGAATCCTATCGCCCCCACTTCCCTTTGAGACAGAATCTCAAATGTCCCCAAACCTACCTCAAACTCAAACTCAGTGTATGGCTGAAGACGACCTCATGCGCCAAGCACTGGAGAGTACAGTTTGAAACCAGAGACTGGCAAGGTTTGGTTCTATCTAGGAAGGACTTGCAGCTCATTCCTGTGTGATTTCCCTGCCACCCAGTCCTGGGCTTGAACTGGGTGTCTTGAGTGTGCTAAACAAATGTCCCCAAACCTACCTCAAACTCAAACTCATGCTATGCCTGCCACTGAGCCCCTTCGTGAGGAATAATGTGCATGCTTAACCCTCACAAAACTCTAAAACAAACAAACAAACAACAACAACAACAACAACAACAACAACAACAAACCCAAGCATGGTTACCCCCTATTTTACACACGTAGGGGCATGGGGAGAGGAAGCAATCTTACAAGATCATGAAGCTAGGAAGTATCCAATAGTTATGACTGTTTGGTTTGGACCCTAGGACAAGGGACTGAGGTGCATATTTTACATATCAAAGCAGACCTGGCCTCCAGGTTCTCCCAGCATCCCTCAGTCCCTACCTGGCATACCCTGTCCCCAACCCTGAATTTTCCAGCCCAGGGGCTGGACTGCTCTTCCCCTAGAGGCTCCCACTGTACCCTGTGAAATCCAGACATCTCCCCCCACCCTCTCTTCTTCCTCTTCTCTTTCTGGGTGCACCACCTTTCTGTCTCTTCTCCCTCCCCGCACCTCTCCCCATGGCAACTTCCCTGGCTTCAGTCTTGGGGCCAGTGAGCTCGTCTGAGAGCAGCTTCCAAATAAACCTGCCTTTAATATAATCTAATCTGACTTGAATTCATTTCACCAGCGGAAAAAAGACCTGTCAAAGATCTTTTGTTCTGTTGTTTGTCTTTGAGACAAGTTCTCACACTGTAGCCTAGGCTGGCTTGCACTCTCTACATAAACCCAAACTGGCCTTGAATTTGTAGCAATCCTCTTGCCTCAGCCCCATAGTGCTGGGATTCCAGGTGTGAGCCACTGCATGTAACAAAATGTAACTTTCACTTAGGCCTTTTAAACTCCTCATGGGCAGGAAGACAGGCTGGTCCCTAAAGTTCTCTCCTGAACCTGGGCTAGCCTCAGCCTACTTTCCTCATTCTGCCTACAAGCAAAAACTGCCCTTTTCCCTGGGTTGGGTTGGGAGTGGCAGGTCTGATTGTGTAAAAGCAAAACTCTTTTCCCCCACTTTATGTTTGGAATGAGAAATATGTTTGTTCTCATCTTTAAGCAGTTTGCAAGGGCTGATGTGTTCCTTCAAATCTACGAAGCTGGCCCAAAGAGGGACAGTGAGGAGTTGCCAAGGAGGGTGGAATGTGTGATTCAGAGCTGGCCTGCTGAGCCCACTCCAGGGGTTTTCCTGCACCACGGACTTGGCTGTGCACAGGGTTTTGGGTTAACACCGGGGTAGGAGGCATGTGCTTGGGGACAGCCACCCAGACCTCAAATTATAGGGGGTGGGCAGAGTCAGCAAGAAGTGGGGTGTTCCGGAATGGTAATTTTTTGCTCTGGGGACATCCAGATGCAGCTATTTTTGTAGTTACCTTTAAACTGCAGAGACAAAACCCACTTAAACCCAAGCTAGCTGTGACACACTTTTATTCAGTTGCCCCATGAGCACAGCCAATGGGGTTCCATTGGGCTCCCTTCTGTGGGGGAGGGGAGGAACATAGGAGGGAAGGGAGGGTGAAGCCAGCGTTGATTTCCTCAATGTAAGAGGCAAAGGCAGGGAGGTCACCAAGGCAGCACACGATTCTCAGTGACTTTTATTGCCAGTGGCTTCAGGGTCCTAAAGCCACCACTAGGAGCCAGGTGTTGGGAGTTACAGTGATCTGCCTTAAGTCTGGTGTGTGCCTTAACCTTTTTGACTTTGCACTCTGGCATTTTAACAGTCCCTTAATCAACCTCTCTCTGCTTGCCCACTTGTGGGCGTTCAATGGGTGACTCCTGACTGGCACACTTACTAATAGCACACTACAGTCTCCAGCCATCTCCTCTTCTCCAGGCCTCATCCCATCTGAGCTAAAGTGGTCTCCACAAATACCACCTTCTTGTCCAGGGTTCCCAAGGCTCGGATGATGCTAGCTGATGGGCCTGGTATCTGGTTCTGTGGACACACAGTATGCTAGAAGCAGACCTGTAGCAAGCTCTTGGTTCATATGTGTCAGTGTGTCAAACCCATTCCTGCCTACGTACAGCCTCCTTGGTTGTGCCAGCTTAGCCAGGCTGTGGACATCAGGGCACTAAGGGCCCTTCCTGAGCATTCAGGTTCCTAGGCTACCCCTTCTCCTCCATCTTCCTCTTCTCCAGCTCCCCCAATGATTCAGGGATGTGGGCCAGCGGGAAATATCTTTCTTCAGCCTGTGGCACGAGCACATGGATGCTGACGGCAGTCCTGAGACAGGAAACATTCAGAGGCCGGTTCACACCTGCTTTTTCCTAGTCCAGAGTTCCACAAAATGCATCCTGTTACCGTAATGTGAGTCAGACAAATCCTGATGTGGCCTCTTCCCCAGGTGCATAGATGTACAGCCCTGGGGTCAGGGCGGGGACTGGAACTCAAGGGAACATGGACTTTGCAATTTAGAGCAGAAGTTGGGGAGCATCTGACTAATTCCCCGCATGTCCTTGGTTCACAGGCAGGGGAAGGAATGTGCAGAGAGCTGGGACCATGCACAGGAACTGCTAGGTGAACTGGTCTCAGATCCAGCCTTGAGCAGAGCCTTCTCCACATTGCCCTCCTGAGCTTCCTCTGTGCTCTCTCTTAACATTGTCCCTTTCCGGTGTTACTCTGAGAGAGGGTCTTGAACTGATCCCCCCTCCTACTTCCACCTATGGATTGTGTGTACATCTTGTGGTGCAGTGCGGGGAATCAAACCCAGGGCTTCGGGCCTACCAACTGAGCTACGTCCCCAACCCTGACATTTGTCTTCTGGGTAGCTTTTCTGGACCTCTGGCCAAAGGCTGAAAGGGAGATGGGGAAAATCCCAGGAAATGTACTTCCTCCTGCAGCCTAGGTGAGTCCTGCCTGTGCAATGTCTGCTCCCTCACTGAAGGCCTCTCAGAATGCTTCTAAGTCGTTCTGAATGAGAACACTAACTTTCAAGGGAGCTGCCAGTGCCTTGCCTGTCTTGATGATACCTTTCTCCCCCATTCCTGCCCAACCTAGGGAAACTTGGTTGAATTTGGATGGACAGTCAGACATTCTAGGACAGAGGCCACAAACGTCTAAAGTCTGAGTCCTTGGGTCATCCAACTGGGCCAAGGCCTTTGTCCAAGTAGAGATGGGGTAGGTACCACTGCTAGATTATGAGGGACCAGCTGCTGTTTTTCCCTGAAGCAGAACTGTCAGAAAAGATTCCACAGGCTTCCCAGCGCCCTACTAGGAGTGTTAATAGTTGTTGATGGCAGTGCTGAGGGTCAAACCAAGGGTCTCACACATGTTAGACAAACACTCTACCACCGAGCCGCATCCCCAGTGGCTGCACAGAGAACTCACCGTGGGGTAGCCATTTGTATTGTTTCTCTTACCACTGTAGATAGTACCTGAAGAGGCTCTCGTCACCCTGAGCACCGCACGCATGGCTCTGACAGGCCTTGCCCTTCTCTCTCATTCCCTCTGACTTGCTGAAAAAACGTTGGGTTTCTAAAGCTAGTCCCTAGGGTCCATCCCCTTTATTTGGCCACCTCATCCTCCTGAGACTGACTATTAAGGTCCAGCTATCAAAGTCGCCTTTGGCTCATCTAATTAACACACCCAATTAAAATTAAACAGCCCATCCTAACACGGATTTCCCCTTGTACCTTTATAAACCGCCATTTGCCTATAGGCTACATCTGTCTCCTCTCTATCTAGAGGCAGTCAGTCCTTTGTCCTCTCCAAATAGCCCTGCCCCTCTCCCCTGTTCCTTTCCCCTTATCTCTGGTCCTCCATCTCCTATCTTTGTCTCTTACTCACTGCCCTCTGTCCCTCTGGGGCAAATCTCCTTTGTGCTAAGAACTTGGTCTTGGGGTTTCTGAGCCCATACTTTTCTCTTCTAGGACCTTATCTCACCCAATCTAAGAAAACGACAGAAAGGAAACAGAAGAAGCCACAAGTGTCCACAAGGCCTCCCAGCAGCAGCTAGTGAGGTCAGGAGCCCACCAGGATCCTTCCCCAGAAGTGACTCCACCTTGGGCCCTCAGGGGTTCTCTGAATAGGGGTTCACTCAAGTCATCCAGGCAAGTTGTTCTCCCAGTCTTTGTTGCTGGTGTTTGTTTTGTTTTGTTTTCTGTCACTTACAATGAGGACTTCCAACAGTTTCTTTTTTTTTTTTTTGGTTCTTTTTTTCGGAGCTGGGGACCGAACCCGGGGCCTTGCGCTTTTCCAACAGTTTCTTGACCCTGAACTTGTAAGCTCTCGTTCAAACCACACCCCCTGATGTCCAGTAGCCTGGGAGACATTGTAAGCAGCCTAATTCTTTTTTCTTTTTTTTAAAGATTTATTTATTTATTCCACGTATGTGATCCCATCCCACCTCCTCCTGCAAAGGGAGAGCTGGGTCCACCAACAGCGCCGCAGAACAGTGCCATCCAGGAAAGGGAAGAGCACCTTTCCTAACTGAGGTCGCGAGGGCCTGACCACAGAGCAGCAAGGACAAGGAGTTCCAATTAGGACTCCGAGGGCTGCTGCTGGGGCCAGCTTGGAAGGCAAGTGACACTGTGCAGCGGGACACTCCTTTCCCAGGGGAGGAGCTGGGCCATCTTCCCATTTTGTGAGCAGTGCTGGGCCAAGAGGAAGGGCAGGTCCGTTTAGGGGTTCCTGTACTCGCTGCAGCCCCACCTGCCCCTGCTGAGATCTCCCCACCCCTTGCAATAGCCACTAGGTTCCTCATTGTGCTCATGTCTTATTCAAGAAAACGGAGATATAAAGGGAGTCTTGGGAAATCTAGAAAGCTCGGTACAAGAATAACTCCCACCGTGACTCAGCACCTCGTCTGTAAAGGAAGCCAGAAGTGTCGCAAACACAATGCTCTTTGCCCTAAATATTAAACAAGATCCTGGTTCCTAAACTCTGTGCTGAAGCCTCAGTTCTCAGAGACTAGAGCTGGCAGGCCCCTTTCTCACAAAGCTAGTTCAGGGACTGGATGACTTCAGGTGTGGCTGTGTGGGGAGCAATGAGTGTAGCGCTCGGGCCCTAGGGTCAGGCGTTCTGGAACAGTGGCACGTGCAAAGTCCTTCGTCTCTCAGATCAGAAGCAACGTTGCTAACTGAAAGTGCCTGTTTATTGCACAGGACATGAATTTACAACTAAGCACGACAGCATGATCAACGTGCCCAGAGTCATCCCCCACTGCCTTAAAGATCTATTTTGCTTTTACAAGTGCTTTAAAGAATATGAAGATGGGGTTGGGGATTTAGCTCAGTGGTAGAGCGCTAAGCAAGGCCCTGGGTTCGGTCCCCAACTCCGAAAAAAAGAAGAAGAAAAAAAAAAAGAATATGAAGATGAGGGGGCACAGAGGAATGGAAACAAAGGCACAACGGCTGTGTTTTTTTTGTTTGTTGTTTGTTTTTTTGGTTGTTGTTTTTTGGTTTTTGGTTTTTTTTTTTGGTTTTGTTGTTTTGGTTTTATTCCTGTGGTTGGTTTGGAGACACAGTCTTACTAAGTAGCCCAGGCTGGCCTTAAGCAAGAGATCTTCCTGCCTCAGCAGGAGTGCTGTGTTTGCCCCTCTGCTGGGTTAGGTTTTGTCTTTATGATAGCTTGTTTTATAAAGATAGTTTATTTTTTACTTTCACGTCTTTTCTAAGATGTCATGCCCTCCTTACCCACACTGTAATTTTCTTAATTTTCCCTAGGCTTTACGTAGTGTGTATTTCAACCCACAAAGCTCTGTCAACCTTAGAACATTCCAGCTTTGTACATCTCATTGTCCCTGACTTGTGGAAGACAACCACAGTGTGGTTTCGTCTGAGATTTATTTGAAAAGCTGGGAGTACAACACTTGGTCAAGAGTCCCAGAAAGGCTCCAGAACTGGAACAGAACCCAGGCAAGGGGGCTCAGGACATTATTATTCTTTTTAAATTGTATATACAATGTTTTCTTCCGTGTGGCCACACACACACACACACACACACACACACACACACACACACACTCACCACACAATCAAAATCCTTTGTTTGGTGATATCATTTCTTCCTCACCAAAAACACCATTCTAGAAGAAGATGATGTCACGGTCCTCTGACGTCACCGCTTTCTCCCAGCCCCAGAATAGACATTCAAAGCTCTCTGTTCTGGGAACTATCAGCTTTCCCTTGAGCTGCCTAGCACTACCTTTCCTAAGGATTGAAAGTTCTGAGTTCTTTCTGGGCTTTGTCTTGTGCCGCTCACATCGGCCTCCAGCTCCTGACCCTCCAGCTTCTATTTTCCAGGCAAGCACCCCCGTACCCCATTCATACCCAGTTTCTATGAAATGACACCCTAGCCCCTGATCTCATTAGCTCTGCTTCCAGAGTCTCTTGTGGTCCAGGCTGAGCTGGAACTCTCTCTGTGGCTGATCCCGAGAGCAAGTTCTTCCGGCCTTGGATGTCCAGTGTTGGAATTGAGAGACGTGGCAACAGCACTTGGCTTACTCAAAGCACTTTTAAAATTTGTGCTAAAAAGGAACCCAATGAAGCCGATGTGGGGTGTAAGCCGGAAACCCCAGCTCCCAGATCTGGAAACTTCCTGGATCTGGAAGTAGCAGAAAGAGTAAGAACTCACGGCCATCCCCAGCTTACAGCTAGAGGCCACCCTGAGCTAGGAGAGCTCGTCACAAAAACAAAATCAAACGACCCAGAAGTAACCCAATGAACTTAGTAATTTTATTTTCTTAAAAAAATTATGCTGGGTGTGGTGGCACATACCTTTAATCTCATCACAAGGGAGGGCAGAGACAGGTAGATCGTCTCTGTGAGTTCAAGGCCAACTCTACATAGAAGGCCTGGTCTACATAGAAAGTTCTAGGCCTGTCAGGGCTATATAGTGGGACCCATCTCAAAAACAAGACAACAAACGAACAAAACCACCACCACCACCACCACACACACACACACACACACACACACACACACGCGCGCAACTAAAAGTAAATAAATACATACATTCCCCTCACACAGACATACATGTTATTTCCAGGGGAGGGTGCACAGCTGCAGCACACATGTGAAGGTCAGAGGTCAACTTTATTCCTCTTCCTCAGAGACTGAACTGAGGTGGACAGGCTCTCCAGGCAAAATGCTTACCCAATGAGCCATCAAGTGTGCCCCAGAAAATAGTTTTTATGATTTGTTTTTGTGTGCTTCCTACCCCCACCCCCTATGCCTGTGCATTCTCAAACTCACTATAATCCTCCTGCCTCAGCATGCCCATAACTGCTGAAATTACAGACATGATCCACCATGCCCAGTACATATTTTAAAATAATTCCTATTTTGGTTGATCTATAGACATCCATGTATTTGTTCACTACATACATTGTTTTATATTTCCCCTCTTAACACGCTATGGTTTGTATTGTACGTACACTCTATGGTATATACAGCGTGGAAATGCCGTGTGTTTCCATTGTCCATGGCAGTGGGACAGGCTACCTCCTGCGGCTTGCCACAACCTTCATTTATTTCAGGAGACCACTAGTAGTCTGACCTTTTCCAGCCCAGACATTGGAGGGCAAACCTGGTGTCACAATTTTGACTTTGTGAGAGGGGCAAGGTTTGTTCTGTGCACCTCTGGCCAATGAGGAAAAGAGCCTGCATGAGCCTGGCTTCCCACCAAACACCTGCCCCTTCTCAAGGACTGGCTGGACTGAGGCTGGGGTGGCATGGCCAACACTTTTTCTCTTTGTCAAAAATTTAAAATAAAAGACATCCTGTAAGAGACAGTTGAGAGCGGTTAAGAATGGACACAGGACACACAGGAACCTTCTGAAGATGTGGCTCAGTCTAAGGAGTTGTACATACAGTTCCACTCCAGCAAGGCTCCAGACATACCTGTTGCAAACACCACTGTGTCACCTAATGAAACGTTTTCTGACATTAATAGAATCCAAACATTCAGGGAGAATAAATCACCTGAGGTCTGCTCTGATGCTGCCCGATGCTTCTTAATATCGCTTGTTTGTCTCTCATTTCTTCGGTATGAGATCCACACTGGTTGATCTGGAACCTTCTTTGTAGCCCAGGTTGGCCTTGAGTTTGCAGTAGTTTTCCCATCTCTGCCTCCTGGGTGCTAAGGTTAAAGCATGTGGCACCAAGACTGGTTTTCATGGTTGCTTAGATAGAATCACGCTCTGTAGCTCAGGCTGGCCTTAGACTTCAGATCTTTCTGTTTCTGACTCCTGAGTGCTGGGAAGACAGGCATGGGACACCACACTTAGCTTGAACACCTCTCAGAAAAGAGACACAGGCACTGGTCACGCTACGATTTCTGAGAGCCAGTGTTGTGGTTACTGGTGTGTGTGGCCTTTCCCAGCTTTTTAGGTGGTGCTGGGAGTTTGAACTCAAGTCTTCTGGCTTTCTGTCTTACTAGGGTTTTATCTCTGTGATGAGACACCACGACCATGGCAACTCTTACAAAGGAAAACGTTACGTTGGAGCTGGCTTACGGTTTCAGAGGTTCAGTCCATTATCATCATGGCAGCAACATGGAGGCACGCAGTCAGACGTGGTGCTAGAGCAGGAGCTTAGAGCTCTACATCTTGATCTGCGGGCAGCAGAAGTAAATGCAGCACTAGGTGGAGCTTGAGCCTACAAGCCCATCCTCACCCTCACAGTGTCGCACTTCTTCCAACAAGGCCATACCTCCTAGTAGTGCCTTTCCCCATGGGCCAAGCATTCAAGCACAGGAGTCTACGGGGGCCATTCCTATTCAAACCACCACACCTGCATAGCAGGCGCTTTGCACACTGAGCTGTACCTTTAATTCGGGATTCCTTCCTTCTCTTCCTTCTCCCTTTCTCCTCCCCACTCCCTCCTCTTCTTCCACCTCCTCCATTTTTTTTTCAAGACAGGACTTCTGGTTGTCCTGGAACTTATTCTGTAGACCAGGCTAGCCTTCAACTCTGGGATCCACCTGCCTCTGCCTCCCTAGTGCTGGGACTAAAGCGAGCAGCAGCTTCATCGGGCTCCTTTGGGCTTTCTTGGCGGTCAAGCCATTGAAGAGAGCCCAAGAGCACAGACAGCTCTTCTAGTAAACTTCAAATTCTAGATCTATTTCTAGGAAAACATATTCCAAACAATTGAACTTTTCAAAACCATAGCTTCTTCTTTATTATTATTATTATTTCATGTAATATTTTATGAATAAGTGATATGATCCGTGGAGGTGAAAGAACCTTCTAAATCTCAAGGAAATAATCATAGAAGAGATGATTGGTGGGTTTAATTCACACCATGATGATTGGTGGGTTTAATTCACACCACGTTAGGTCACACTGAGTGAGTAAGTTGCTCTTAAGCGAGGGAAAGGCCCTATCCACAGAGACTGTTGGCTCCTGTGTTGAATTAAAATGCAGGTGATGATGAGCCCGTTGGGAAGACCTCAGAAGTTGTCTGTGGGAGCGGAACATTCTGCTTAGAAAAAAGCAAGCGGGGTTGGGGATTTAGCTCAGCGGTAGAGCACTTGCCTAGCAAGCGCAAGGCCCTGGGTTTGATCCCCAGCTCCGAAAAAAAGAAAAGAAAAAAGAAAGAAAGAAAGAAAGAAAGAAAGGAAGGAAGGAAGAAAGAAAACAGCAAGCAATGCTTAAGGCATAGAATCAGGATCGAACGTCTTTCTTGCTTTTTTGTTTTTGTTTTGTTTTGTTTTGAGACAGGGTTTTTCTGTGTAGCCCTAGCTATCCTGGAACATATTTGTAGACCAGGCTGGCCTCCAACTCACAGAGATCTGCCTGCCTCTGCCTCCAATCAATCAGGTCAACTGGGGTTACAGATGGTTGTGAGCTGCCCTGTGGAGGCTGGGAACTGAACCTCTGCCCTGTGGACAGCCTGGCCACAATCACCTTTGGCCCCAGAGCCCTAACTCCCAACCTTCCAAGTTCTCCTTCTCTTGTTCATCCTGTGAGGTCTCCACCTCTGTGGACTTCCAGTAAATTCCTTGGTGCTTAAATGAGCAGCTCTGGTTACTGTCCATGAGGAGAGCATCAGGCTGGGATCTACTACTTAGCTGACAAATGCTTGTACTTCACACCCACTTCACCGCCATGGACTTTCTCTGTGCTCTCTTTCTCATGGGCAATTGCAGCAGTTTCCTACGTGGGCAACCTCCCTGCTTTCCCTGAATCCTTAACTCCTTCACGTATGGCTGACCAATGTGTTTTCTTTTAAGATTTATTTTATTTTTAATTACCTATATGTGGGGGTGGGAGTATGTGAACTTGAGTGCTAGTGCCTGCCAAGGCCAGACGCACAGATGGAATTATAGTTTGCTGTGAGCTACCCAACCTGGGAGCTGGGAGCTGAAGTTGCCTTCAGCCAGAGCAGTGTGTACTCTTAACCCCTAAGCCATCTCTGCAGCCCTGACAACAGACTTTTTTTTAAAAAAAAAATCCGGTGATTTTATTGTTCAAGAACCTAGTGTATCTTGGCTTTTTCATAAATGTCCACAGGTCTGCTGTGATGGCTCGGCAGTTCAGAGCACTGACTGCTCTTCCAGAGGACCTGAGTTCAATTCCCAGCACCCACATGGTGCCTCAGAATGTCAGTGCTCATACAGCCAGGGCAGGAAGGTCTTGATTTCAAAGCCAGACAGGGTACTCAGTGACACTCTAAAAAACCAGTGGCTTAGTACGGGGCCTGGAGAGCTGCTCAGTAGCTAAGAGCCCCTACTGCTCTTTCAGGGGAACCAAGTTTGCTTCCCAGCCCCCGCATCGGTTGGCTCACATCTGCCTGTAATTCTGGCTCCAGGGGATTTGGCCTGCACGTGTGTGTACATTCCTGACAAAGGCATAAATGCGAAATGTAATTTAAAGGAATAAAAATACATCTTTTTAAAAAAGCCAATCTGGCTCTTGTGTGTACAAGTCAAATCTGATATCCACTCCCTCCAGTCTTGGGCCGTTCCCCTGTTATCTGACCTGAGAAGCCTGTGTTCTCCTCAACGGGTTCCAATGGACCACTTAGCCATTGTCCCCTAACAGGAGGTCCTGTCCCTTTCTTTTGTCCACAGCCTGATAAGAATTTCAGGTCCAGTTTGATCCTCTGGGTCTGAGTCTCTGCTCTACTACTGCTCTCCTCTGTAGAATGCCTTGGTTCGGTCATGTGGCCCGATCCATGGAGGAGTCCTTCACTTTCTTACCACCTTCCCACATTGTGACAGGGCAGATGGGCTTGCACTGTTGAACCTTAAAAACCGGAGACCCACATTGCTGTTGGGCAGGAAGGCACAGACAAGAGCTTCAACATGGCTGCATCTCTACAAACAGACCTGGCCAGGTACAGAGTCTGGGACGATGCACTCTGTAAGACCCATCTCTGGGAATTGCTGTCCAGGCCACATGTCCTCTACTCTGTGTACACAGCTCATCCCTGAATCACATCCTGACCAGTTCTGGCCCTGAATTTTCTTCTTCAACCACACACATGCGAGCATAGGCCTGTTTGAGACAGTCAGCCACATATCCAGCTTACATGATGTCCTTCCTTCTGGTCATTGGCCTTGTTCTGTCTAGATTCAGCCAGGGTTTAGCACAGAGCTCTTAGGAGTTATGCATGACCTAGTTCTTGGGATATAATTAGATCTGTTTGAATCTTCTCCCTGAGAGGGAACATGGGCAGATATGTGAGGCTGGAGGTGTAGGGGATTTTAAGTGCTGATCTGAGGGCTGGCTCATCTCAGTTATCCTCCTGTCATTGACAGCGTTTGGCAGCACAGTTCCAGTCTCCTGCTGAGTGGTAGGACACAGAGAAGTCTTCTGTAGGATGAACACAAGCAAGGTATCCCTGTGGGTCAGAGCTGGAGGGTCTGGACTTTCTAATTCACTTATTGCCATCTCTAACATCCTTCCTGAAGTCATGGCTCAAGGGCTAGGTTACTTTGATGCAAGCAATGCCACTAAGATTTAGATTTTGCCCTGTATCCCTTTGACCCTCCTTTCCCTCAGGACTGGGTCTGTGGACCATGCTTAACTTTACATTGTTGTTTCTGAGAACAAATTGAAGTTGAGTCTTGTAAACATAGCACTCAGGCAGCTGAGGCAGGAGGTTCTTGGATTCAGGACCACCCTGGACCATATAGAAAAACCCATCCTAATAAAATGAGGGTGGGGGCTGGAGGGATGGCTCAGTGGTTAAGCACTGACTGTTTTTACAGAGGACACAGGTTCCGTTCCCAGGACCCACACGGTGGCTTACAACCTTTGGTAGCTCCAGTTCCAGTGCATCCAATGCCCTCTCTGGCCTCCTCCAGCATGGGACATGCTTATGGTACACAGATACAAATGCATACAAAAATACCTACCAACCTAAAGTATAAATAAATCTAAAAATATGTAAAAACTAAAAAGAAGAAAAGCTTTATTATTTTTATAGATAGAGGGGGGAAAAACCTATCAGAAGAGTTTAATCTCCCTGATTTTTATTAGTGTAACAATGGTACTAAAATTCTGTTATATGTGGGAATGTAGCTGAGTAGAAAGAAGTGTGTTCTTAGTATGCTGGTATGTGACCCTTACCAAGCAGATGCAATGGCTTATCCTTACAACCCCAGCACTGGAGAGGTAGAGGCAAGAGAGCCAGACCTCAAGGTCATCTTATGATGTAAAGAGGCCAAGACTCATCTGGGCCACCTGAGGCCCTGTCTCAGACAAAGGAGCAGAAAAGACAGGCCTGTTGTCTCATGTCTCTAATCCCAACCTTTGGGATCTGAGAGTCAGGATGATCAAGTGCTCAAGGCCGACCTCAGCTGCATATCTAGTTTGGGGCCTGATCTACATGAAACTATGTTTCAAAGCGAAGTAACTTAAAAACATCTGGGATAAGTAGTAAAGTGTTCAGGGTTGGCTTTTCAGGATCTTCTGGCTGCCATGGCTGTTTGAAGTTGGGGAAGGAGGCAGACGCAAGTAGAAATGAAACAATTGCTCCTTAGGCTCATAGCTGAAGCTGGAAAGGGAGGTTATTTGAGCGTTCTGTCTACACTGCTGTGTCTGTGAGCCTTTTCATAATGAAAACAGGATCAATCAAAGACTAAAATACAGGGGTTGGGGATTTAGCTCAGTGGTAGAACGCTTGCCTAGGAAGCGCAAGGCCCTGGGTTCGGTCCCCAGCTCCGAAAAAAAGAACCAAAAAAAACAAAAAAACAAAAAAACAAAAAACTAAAATACAGCCACTCAAAGACAACTACTAGTGAAATCTTCAGACATCTGTCACCTACCATTTCCTGTGTTTGAAGACATGCCAGCCTCTCCACCGTCCTAGCTTCCTATGTGGCCTGGCTGGAGCTCCAGTCCTCACAGCATTGTCTGGAACCTTGGATCAGCAACTGATAATGGGGTGTATGGAATCCATGGAGACATAGGGTAGGCAAGGCCAGCCATGAAGGGTTGGACGCCAGCCAGATGGTAAGCTTATCTTCCTCTCTAGAGCTCCAGACCATTTGGAGATTCTTGGGGCTCCCCAGAATTCTCTCTATAATTCTCCTGAATGCCAAAATCACCCACAATTAGTTTCTTTTGTTACGACCACGAGTTTGATAGGTAGAACATTGAGAGTCATTTGCTTGCTGACAGGGTTAGAGGGTCAGGCTGTGCAAAGTACTTGGCAACCTGCTTTGTCTATTTTGCTCATGGAGGATGTGTTTATGGCAAACGCAGGTCCTGACACCCTCAGTCCTCAAACACCTTCGGTGTTGTAGCAGGGATGAACTCTCTCTTTCGGTGCCTCTCCCACAGTGGGCTGAGATTGCCTCAGTAGGGATTTCTTGAGGACATCTTGGTCTGTAAGACAAGTAGGATGGAAGGGACAAGGTGAGGAGCCCAGCACTGCCCGCTGCTTCCGTTAGACGAGACACTGAACCTCTCTGAGTTCCCACTAACGCTCTCATGGTTTCATAGACACAGTAGTTATCGTTTGACACGTGACACCCATGGCTCTTCTTATTCTCCTGGGGCTGATTCCCTGGGTACTCCGCAGTGTGCATGATGCTGTGAGTTAACACAAAGGGTAGATTAGAGCTAAGACTTGTCAGTGCAGGTGAAACTCTAGAAGAGCTGAAACTCCTCCTCTGGGCACCCCGGCACCCCCTCTTCTCACACTGCTTTCCATGCATGGACTGTTTAACCCTTTACGCTTGTCACGTGTCCTATTGCTCAGGTGTTTAGGCTTGATGACTGGTTAGACAGAGGCCACCTTCTTCTGCGTGAATATGACCTTATTTTTCCATTATCTGCATAACAATAACTTTACTATTCCAGGAGAATCTTGCCCAGGCAAAGAGCAGATTATTCATTACAGGAATTTCCCCAAAGACCCATGGGCTCTGGAGTGGGAAGCATCAGTGACTGTCAGTGAACATTTCACACCTGGGACCTTCGAACCCTTGGCCGTGCTTTTTCCTTCAACATGAAACTGTTATATCTGGTCCCAAAACTAACAATGCCTCTGAGTTTGAAAGTGTCTCTCCTCTGAAATCAGACAGTAGTTTTCAGTGAGACCTGCCCTCTACCCCCCTTTCCCCCCCAATCTTGCAACCAGTTTTAGGGTCCCCACCCTGCTGCTGGTTCCTCCCAGCTCCGCCTTTGCCAGCTGGAAATGGTGCTGAGAGAGCCAGGGCTCCAGATCAATGGCCACAAGCCTGCCAACATCTCTTCTCTCTGGAGCAGAAGTCCCAGAGCACTCCTCCCGGAGAGCTCTTAAGATCACAATGGCCCTATCTGAGCCCTGACAAAAGCCAGGCCATGAGACTTCCGGGGCCAGGATGGTCAGGGTCCTTCACATGCTCTGAGCGTGTGGAGCTGCTCTTGGGTGTTGTGGAGACACAAATAGGCAGCCATGTACACAGAGACCCTCATGACACTTGGCTGACTATGAATACAACTCCTCCCACCCCTCAAAGACTTCCATAGTTAGTCATGATGGGCAGTTTAGAAGACCTAAAGAGAGAAGGCTCTGACTTCCATCTTACTGACACTCTTGCAGAGGTCCTGAGTTCAATGCTCAGCACCCATGACAGGCACTAAATCCTACCCCTCTGACTACCACAGGCACCTGAATCACACGTACATACGCAGACCTCAACACATTCTCTCTCTCTCTCTCTCTCTCTCTCTCTCTCTCTCTCTCTTTTTCTCTACACACAAACACACACACACACACGCACCACACATAACACACACACACACACACACACTTAAAAGTTAGATTTTTTTTTAAAGGTCTTTCAAAGGGTCGCTTCTAGCTTGACCAGACACAGGGTTTGCTGTTCAGCAGGTACCTGCTGTACGAAGAGGTCCCCAGGAAGAGGTCCCCAGTGACAAAGCTAAAAGGGGATTTAAAGGAAAACATTACCAACAACCTTCAAAGGGCTTGGTGGCGCTCGCTCATAGTCCCATAACTCAGGGAGCAGAGGCAGGTGATTCTCTATAAGTTTGGTCTCCTAATGGGTTCCAGGCCATCCAGGCCACACAGTGAGACCTTGTCTCCAAAAACAAACAAACAAAAGAGAAGACAGCTTAACCCTGAATCAGCACTGGACCCAACCGCTCTCCCGGAAGAAGTCATTCTCTGGTCCTCACAAAGACGCACTTGTCTCTGTTTGGGCATGCCTGGCGATGGATCGTAAAGTGCTGTGAAGGTTTGAAAAGTCTGGCCAGACTTTTTAATGTGGTGGCTTTGGGCGGACCTGAGTCTCAGTCAGACCACACGACTGGAAGCTCCTGGCAGGAGGCACAAACCTCACTTCCTTTATTTAGTGCCATTGAAACTTAAGGCTGAAGCTTTCAGGGGAGGTGAATAGCATGGGACTGGGTTTCATGTGATTCCTCCACTATGGCTAAGATCTCAACCCTTTGCTCTACGAAATAAAAATATGGCTAAGTTTTTAAGCCAAATTTTATCTTATTTATTATTATTGTGTATGATGTTGGGGTAGGGGCATGTTATGTAGCCTTCAGGGGTCTAGACTAGCTATGTAGACCAGACTGACCTTGAACTCACAGAGATTCATTTTCCTCTGCCTCCTGAGTGCTGGGTGGGATTAAAGTAGCCAGTATATTTTTGTTTGTTTTAACATTATTTCTTCTTTGTTCATTTGTTTTAATATTTCTCCTCCTCCTCTTCATCATCATCATCATCATCACCATCCTCCTCCTCTTCCTCCTCATCATCATCATCATTATGTGAGTTTGTAAGCACATGATGGGAGTGCGGGGCACTTGCATGTGTGGTGGCTGCCTGGAGGTTAGAGGACATATTTGTGGAGTTGGCTGTTTTCTTCCATCCTTGTGTGGGTTCAGGGAACCACTACTGCACCAAGTGCTTTGCCTGCTGGGCCATTACATGCCCTGCTTCTTTAAAAACATTTTTTAAATGACCTTTAAAACTACCTTTAAAAGTCACTGGGCATGGCAGCTCATGCTTGAAATCCTAACATTCTTGCCAAGCGGTGGTGGCTCACACCTTTAATGCCAGAAGTCAGGGTGGTCCTGTGACCACCTCCCCGTGCTAGTGTTACAGGCCTGTGGCTTAGTTCCTGATGCTGGGTCCGGTAGGCGCGGCTGCAGAAATGCTCGTCCTGGTTTGTAGTGTCAGGTGTGTTTGATAAGTACCACTCTCTACTTAGGGTTACTATTGCGATGATGAAACACCATGACCCAAAAGCACATCGGGAAGAAAATGGTTCATTTGGTTTTCACTTCCACATCACGGTCCCACTGAAGTCAGGACAGGAACTCAAACAGGACAGGAACGTGGAGGCAGGAGCTGATGTGGAGGTCATGGAGGGTGCTGCTTTCTGGCTTGCTCCTCGTGTCTTGTTCACCCTGCTTTCTTATAGCACAGAGCTTCTCAACCTGTGTGTCACAGTCTCTTTGGCGAACCTCTATCTCCCAAAATATTTACATTCTGATCCATAGCAGTAGCAAAATTACAGCTATGAAGTAGCAATGAAGATAACTTTATGGTTGGGGTCACCACAACATGAAGAACTGTATTAAAGGGTCACAGTATTAGGAAAATTGAGAACCACTGAAATAGAACCCAGGAACTTCCAGCCCAGGGCTGCAACCACCCACAATGGATTGAGCCCTCCCCCATCAATCACTAAGAAAATGCCCTACAAGCTTGCCTACAGCCTGGTTTTATGGAGGCATTTCCTCAGTTGAGGTTCTCTCCTCTCAGATTAGCTTGTGTCAAGTTGAATAAAAGAAGCCTGCACAACCACTAAGGCTTAGTTCTTTAAGATAAAATCCGTTATGTTGTCTGGAAATGCAGAACCTCATACCAGCCTCAAAAGAGATGACCAAGAACCCAGTTTTCAACAATCTGCCCTGACGATTCACGTGCACAGTCCGAGAAGCCCAGGGACTAAAGCAAGCACTTCTTTTGCATTGAGACAAGTTGCAAACTTCCTTCAGGCTCACCTCTGGAATCTGCTGTCACCCACAGACGTAAAAATGAAGAACGACACCTGCTGTGGATGGTTGACTTAATCCCAGACTGCAAGTTACTTTTTCTTTGAGGTCAGCTTGCCAGTGACAGATAGCTAACTATCTGATAAGCTCCTGATCCCCTTCCCACCCACTCTACGCTGAGAGGCTCTGCTCTCAGCTCTGGCTGTCTGCCCTGTGCTCCACCATAGTACGGTTCTTGGTGGGCCATCTCTATTCCTAAGGGGCTCTGAGACAGGCCCTAACAGGCTTATTTGTGTGGCTCTAGGCGTCCTGGAGAATAATTCTTCATAATGCAAATGAATGAGTGAGACTGAGAGTCCCACTTCTCAGGAGGGAAACACACACAGAATGGCAAGTTTCAGTTTCTGTAATGTTCCCTTACGTAAAATGTGGAAACAACCTGGATGTTTTTGTCCAGGAATGAGAGGCTGGGGGATGCATTTTGGGTGGATCTGAACAGAGTCCTAGAAATCGAACAAAATTCTACACTAGGAAGGCTAGGGAAGATGTGGGGCTTGGGACAGGAATGCTGTACCTTCCTGCTCAGTCCTGGTTCTCATGACTTAATCACTTCCAGGAGATGAGGAGTTTCAATGCAAGCCCCCCCTCCTGCTCTCTACCCTTCAGCAGAGCCAGGACTTAGATTGCTCACCCTGGAGTTTGTTTCCTCCTTTAGAGAAAAACTCTTCCTGACGGAAAAAACCAGTCCACCTGCCCTGTCAAGGCAACGTGTCCCAAGGCAGCGTGAGGCAGAGGGAACAAAGGAGGGAACCAAGGAAGTTGCTCACATGACTTTAGTTCTCTCCGGCTGTTCTTTCCCTATTCCCCCAGGCTCCTTTACTGCTCTCTCCCAGTCCTGACAGACCTTCGGCTTCCAGGAGAAAATCCGGCATGGAAGGATGGGTTTGTCCTGTTTGAAACTGTCTCATTCTTTACTTAGAAAACTGAATACTTTCTACAAATTATTTCTGTCCTAAAATTTTCTCCAGCCTCCCAACCAGTATGATGGAGGCAGCAAATACAGAACCAGGGTGAACTTAAGTGGTTGCTGGGCCTAGCTCCCTTCAGGGTTTGTGCATGATGTCTTGAAGGCCACCAAGATGGGCTCCTGTGATCCAGAAGAGGACCCTCCCTCTGTAACCATGGAGGGTGACATCCCTACGGAAGAGCTGCTTTCAGAGATCAGGCCACATCCTCTTGTTCTGTTTCTCCAACCTTCCACAAGAACCAAAGGATGTCTGTATAGGTGCATCTTGGTTTTATATGACGTGCTCTTGCTCAAGTAGTCCTAGCTGGCCTTAGACTCATGGCAACCCTCCTGCCTCAGCCTCTCACAATGCTGGGATCATTGGTGTATGCTAGCAAAGTTGGCTTAAAAAGCTACGTAGGAAGCACCTTTCTAAAATCAGAGCCAAATTTCTATCCTCTGCTCTTTAGGGTATGGGAGTTCTCTCTCTCTGACCCTCCCATTTTCCCCATAGTAGAATGAGCCTTAATCAACACTGCTGTGAGCTGCACCGAACACTTATGCTCAGGCGCTCTGGGGCCCAGAGCCTGGGTACCTGACAGAGAACCCAGAGGGACAGCCACAGTGCTTACATCCAATTGACCGGGGCTGCAGGGATGAGACATGGCTGACTTTACCTAGTGCTTTCTGTATAAGAAAGACACACTGGGTGCCGGCTCCCTTTTGGTATAAGAAAATGACCATCCTATTTATTTGACATCGAATGTGGATCCAGGATACTGAAGCATAGTAGAGGCATTTTCTTAGCTCTAAGGTGAGGTACATCAAGTGTAATCATTGTACATTCATTGGCTGCCATCTCCTTCCTTCCTACCACAGCAAGAGTTCTGTCCCAGGGACAAAAGCATTAACTACCAAGCACCTAACTGCAATCTTCACAAGTGTCTGACTTATTGTGAAATCTGCTTTGGCAGTAGAGTAGAGCCCTGTGTGGAAGATTCAAGCTTATCCTCCCTGAGACCACAGTGACGAGATGCATGGCCTTATGGTTAGGAGCCTGACAAAGAAGGTACCCAATGAGTGAACCCGCTTCCTCTTGGGGAGTCCTGCACAAGCTGTTCTCTGGATTTCTTATTTCCCCTGTGAAACACAGGATGTTGTACAATAGCTGTGTTTTTTTTTTTCAGCCCCAGATGCCCGGCACTGTCTTGTGTTTTAGCCTTATGCAATGTCTGCAACAGCCTAGTCAATGAATAAGAAGTCTCAGAGGTGACATCGCCTAGGAAATGTCAGGACAGTACCATTTCCAAGCCCATGGTCACTCTTGAGGACTTTCCCAGTTGTATCAAGCTAATTCAGCAAATTCCTCTTGTCCAAACTTAAGTGCTATGGAGAAAGGGGTTCTGTAACAGCGTGAATCAAGGAGAAAACGGTGCCAGTGCCTTCAGAGACAGGGCCAGGTGGCTTGCTGGTACCCCAGCCCAAGGTTGGCATTTCCTGTCACCTTGAAGCAGCCTCCCTCCCACACAGGGGTGTTAGAGGCTGCTGAAAAGCTCTGCTGGGCTTACACAGGAGAAGCTGCTCTCTGAACTTCCTTAGCTGGCTGGAAACAGTCACCCCACCCCCTCCGGCCTCCAATCCTCAGGAACAAGCAGGACAATGCTGTCTGTAAAAATCTGTTTAATAAATATACATCTTAGAAGTACCAAAATAATTACCAACAAAATACACCATATACAACATTTACAAGAAAGTGGTACAAATCTCAGCTGGGGATGACTTAAGCACATACCACTGAACACCTGGTTCTTATGTGAGACGGCACACTGGGGTCAGCTACGGTCTATGGCGGTTCAACCAAAAGCACAATAAATAAAATGTGGTCCTTTTATCAGATTCTGGAAAATCACCTCCAAAAAAAAAAAAAAAATCCCACAAACATGAACCTTAGGAGACATTTCCTTTGAATTTCAATGATCTGTTTCCCCAAATTTCACAAGAACAACAGCTGAATCACCACAATAGAATGCTCGGGGCTAGGCGCTGTGTGCTGTGGTGCTAAGTATACCCTTTCTTATTTTTTTTCTTTTTTTTTCTTTTTTTTTTTTTAGAAAAATAAAACTCTATTTGTACAAATATACAAGTCCACGTTCCTTTGGCCACTTTCCTCTTATAACGTCAGACGCTGGCCTCCAAACACACAGTCATCGTAGGGCAACTGGAACAAGAGAGGGAAAAAGGCACATTAGATTCCTAGAACTTCGCTAAGCCATTGGGATGGTGGGAGAGCTGCTTCTGCAAATAACTCCTATTCCTGGACTCTCTCCTCCTCAGCCTAAACAGAACTCATGCGCCGGGCTGTAGGAGTTCCCTTCACCAATTCTCTCCTTTAAAAAGTCTAAGCTATTGCAGGGGCATAGCTCAATGGTAGAACATGTGCCTACTACCACGTGTTAAAGCCTGGGTTCAATTCCCACAACTCCCTCTTACTGCCCCATTCTGAAACCCAAAAGGGTAAGCTATTAAAGCAAACCAGAGACACGTTCTTGGGATCCTGGCTTTGCAAGCTGAGATTGAGAAGTTGAATAGCTCAGGTCCCTATGATACAGAACAGCTCTAGAACAGACCTAGGTGTGGTGAGGGAGAATGGACCACTCTGGCAGTAATGAACACTCACCTCATCTTCCGTGAATTCTGACTCCGTGTCATAGCTCTCCTCATCCTCACTCTCGGGCAGCGTCTGAAGATTTTCCAGGGTCAGCTGGCCTAGCTGCTGCTGTATCCGGGTGCTTGGGCGGCCCCACGTAAGCTGGTAGGGGGAGTAGCCTTGGTAGGTTACTCTGTTGACATCAGCCCCACACTTCAACAGGAGCGAAACCAGGTCAGGATTCTGCAGGTCCACTGCAAGGTGGAGGGCTGTCCGGCCATTACAGGGCTCCTGAAACCAAAGGCAATCAGAAGTGTTTATCTGGAAATCTGCTCACAGTAAGAGCCAGCCCAGCAGAGTTTAGGAGGAAGGGGAAGTACTCACCTGCGCGTTGACATCAGCACCCAAAGTCACCAAGTGCTCCACGATGCCCAGGTAGCCATGGATAGAGGCTAAGTGTAGACACGTGTGGCCTGGAGGATATAAGACGGAACTGTAACCACTTGTTTCAATCCTCACACAAGTCACATCTCCTTTCTTGGGGACAACCACAAACGACCTCAATTTTGAAGAACTCAAAAGTCTGGGTTCTCAGTGAACGTCATGTAGGAATCATGGAGAAGACTTTTTAAAAGTCCACACTGCCTGAACTTCTTATACGTTGAGGCGTTTTAGCTCCAGGCTAGACTCAAGGGGACCCGTCTCTCCCTTCTCTGCATCCCTGGATGGACTGGCAGACCTACCGTTGTAGTTGGTGGCCTGCAGGATGGAGTGGAGATGCTGGGGCGTACAGGTCTGAGTCAAGACTGCTACACTGGCCAGGCAGCCCTGCTCACAGGCAAGATGGAGAGGGGTATTTCCTCGAAAGTCTCGGAGCTCAGGATCACAGCCAGCTTTCAGAAGTGCCTCAGCAATTCCTGGCTGGTTGGTGATCACAGCCAAGTGGAGTGGAGTCTACGAATGGAAGAGGAAACAGAAAGAGCCTAAGCCATGGAGCAAACCCATAGTCTTGAGTTTCCTGAACCCCAGACACCTATTACAGAATCCCCTCCTCCCATTTGTCTACAGGAGATCAGGCAAACAGGAGGCCCTACGTGGGTCATAAAGACCTCAACCAACCCTTGGGATTTTCCTTCTGGCTCTAAGACGTTGGCTAATTTGAATGTAAAAGGCCAGGGCAGATAAGGACGGTGACTGTTAATTTAGAAACGCTTTGGGGGCGACTGAGCTTCATCTAACTCCACCACGGGGTCAAAGAGGGCACAGCTGGGCAAGCGCGCACCTGCTGCAGGTTGTTCTGGAAGTTGAGGAAGGCCAGGTCTCCCTTCACCTGACCAATCACTTCCATGGTCAGTGTCTTCTCTTCATGGATGATTGCCAAGTGCAGGAACCTGCGGGATGACAGGGAAACCCCCCAGGGGTGGTGAGCGCACTGCGTGGGGCCCCCGAGAGGCGCGGGCTGCGGGGGATTGCGCAAGGCCGGGGTTTCTGGAGGCCGCGGCCGCGGTGTTTTCCGCGAGGTTATTATGAGCTGAGTGTTCCTGGCAGCCGCCCAGGGACTTTCCGTGCCCCACCCCCCTCCGGGCGGGCGCCGGCCAGACCGGCCCGCCCTCCGCCGCCCGGAACGCCCTGTACTTCCCCTCGCGGCCGCGCGGCGCCCGGCGGCTGCGCGGAAACTCTGCCAGGCCGGGACTTTGCGTCCTCGTTGCCGCCCCGCCCCCGGCCTGCGCTCGGCTACTCCGGGTCCCGGGAAATGGGGTGGGGGGATGGGGAGGCAGGCGGCCCGGCGCCCGCAACTCTGTAGCCCGGTAGCCCCGTAGCCCCGCCGTGCAGAGCCCCGAGCGCGCTGCAGGCCCCGCGCGACCCCGCCCGTGCCCATGCCCGTGCCCGTGCCCGTGCCGGAGCCCGCCGCCACTTACGAGTCTCCGTCCTCCGTGAGCTGCTGCTTCCAGGGCTCGGCAGCCAGAGGCGCCTCCTGCGGCTGCAGGCGGATCTCCCGCAGCTCCTTCACCATCTGCTCGTAATCCTCGTCCTTCATGGAGTCCAAGCCGCTGTCGTGGCGGTCGTCCACCAACCGCTCCTTCTTGAGGCCGTCCCGCGGGCCCTCCATGGCCCAGTCCTGGCCGTGCCCAGCTGGCTGAAACATGGCTGTGCGGAGCTGAGCGGGTGCAGGGTGCAGGCTGCTGGCAGTTGGGTGGCGAGTTCAGACTGTTGTGGGCTCGGCAGCGCCGCCTCGGCGCCCTATAAACGCTGGCAGGGGATTTCTCAGGGGCGGGGTCAGGCGCGGGGAATTTCCAAGCCAGTCAGACTAGAAAAAGAACTGGCTCGTCCTCGACTGAGAAGCCTAAACCCAGGGCCGGGGTTCATCAGAGAAACTCCCTACGATGAGCCACTGGGGTCATGTACAGGGAACTTTTTGATGAGCCCTGAGTGGCTGGAAAGTCCTCCGGACCAGGCCCCCTCCCTCTAGGTACTTCCCTGCAGCCTGCACTCAGTAACCCCAGCGTTCTACAAGAGCCCTTCTTTCCCTGGGGTTTCCCACCGACGACTTTGGTTTGGGGTCCCAAGCTGCTGAGATTCCAAGGACGCAGACCTGCTAGGCTGTTCCTCTTAGCGATTTGCCAATTTGCAGGTCCTTTCCGGTTCTTGATCTTTTGAAAACCCAAGAGTGGAAATGGCTGGCTGGGTGCAGGGATTCGCTTCTCCTAAATTTCTGCGACGACGGACGTATGAGTGATTCCGGGTCGTCTGTGTTTCAGGCTCTTTGCAGTGCATGGACATTTGGCTGCCCTTCACCATCCCCCCTCGAGGCTGTAGACACTTTGGCATTCAAACAAACAAAACCAATAACAACAACAACAACAACAAAATCCAAGCGCCTGGAGAACCCCTAGATTAATTCCGAGGGGTCAATAATCTCGCCCGGGGGAGGGGCAACGGGGGAGGGGCAAAGTCTAGCTCCATATGGGAACCACATTTTCCCCCAAGTAATGCAAGGTGTTAATCTTTGTAGAAGTTGTAGCTTCCATGCAACAGAAACTGTTGAGTTCTTGCTGTTGGAGTTAACTTGTTAACTTGTAGAGAATAAAGCCGGAGCTTATTGTGAATGCCTAGCAGAACAACTGGTTTAGTGCCCTAGCCTCTTAAACATAGCTAAGAAAGTAACTTTGAAGCATCCTGCAGGAGGCTCAACATAGTCCTACCACTGACCACATCTGAAACCTGCTGGTTCTACTAGCTTCCTTGCTTCCCAGGGACCGCAGCATTGTGGGTGGCTACTCCTCAAGAAAGGGATTTGGGCCTGTGATCCCCTAGTTTTACCTGCAAAAGTAGAAGTGCTGCTTCCACCCCATCCCGACTTAGGAGCCTGCAAGTGTGAGGTAACTCGGGAAAATTAAAGCAACTTGGATCACAGTTTGTCAGAATAGACCCAGTAGGCTTCCTGTTCTGCATAGATTTCTGGTGAAATTTGAGTGATCTTTTTCTTGTTGAGCCTTGTAGCAACTCTCCTCTCTTCGTAATTCCACTGCCTCCCCCACAGTATGAAAGTGAGGACACTGGGGGAAAAGATTCAAAGTCCAGGAAAAAACAAAAACTTCCAGACAACAACGTCACGTTAAAGTTAAGACTTCCTCAGCAAATCCTCTTCATCATCCCTGCAAGTATAATTACTGGATTAAAGTGAGACTAATCCTAAGTAGGAGAACTCAATTCCACACTTGTCTTTCACTAAATACATTAGTTGGAGAAGTCACTTAACTTTTTTCTATGGTATACTTGCTTTTATAATAATTAGATTGGCTCTCTGCTGGTGAGGTGGTTTGAGACAGGGTTTAACGTTATAGCCCCAGGATGGTCTGAATCTCCCTGTGTTGTCTAGGTTAACCTTGTACTGTTGGTAAGACGTCTCTCTCAGCTTCCCTTAGTGCTGGAATTGCATGTCAGTCCTGGAATATTTAAGGTACTTTGGGGGCATCAAATGGGTATCATTTGTCTTGAAATATGTCTCTGCTTTGGAAGTAGGAACATGGACTTTTGGAACTATCACAGTATAAATTTTTGAAGAAACCCAGCTCTGTATGCATCACTGTTAGTTCTCAGAAGTAATAGTGTAAGCTAGGTGTTGTTCCCATTTTCCTAAGAAAAGAAAACAAAGTACCTAGAAATTTACCCAGGAACCCAATATCAGTTTGCCTAATTTCTACTACAATATATTAATCATTTTGGTAAAGTTCTTGTTAACACTTGGGAACACCTTGCAAAACTGTAGTATAATTTGGAATACACTAAAAGTATTTAGCCTAGTTTGAGGTCAACATGGGCAACATAAGACCCTGTCTTGAAAAGTCCCCCCACCCCCAAAATCTCTCTTCCACTTGGGAGATAAAGTAGAAGGGAGGTGTTTTTCCATCTGGGGAAAGTTCTTTAAAAATTAGCAGGGACTGGAGGAACGGATTCAGCAGTTAATAGCACTGGCCGCTCTTCCAGAAGACCTGAGTTTGATTCCCAGCACCCATGTGGTGGCCCACAACTCTTAATTCCTGGGAATTGAATACTGTCTGGCACCAAGCATGAAGGTGATGCACACACAAACATGCAGGCCAAACATTTATACACATAAAAAAATCTTATAAAAAATTTAAGCACCATATCCTATTTTAATGAATATGCAGTTAAAGTTTGTAAAAAAAAAAAAAAAGTACCACAGCAGGAACTCAAAGCCCCACCTGTAAAAGGTACATCAGAGGGTGATTTGGGGCTGTAGGTATGAAATGAAGGAGTATGTAAGCCTTCATTGAGAAGTTCTCTGTTCTGCAACCTCAGGCCTTGGCATCGACCTCGGTATTGTTCAGTGTGACACCTAGTGGTAGGAGTCAGGCCCAGGCATTTCTGGGTTGTCAAAGCCCTTTGAAAAATCTGGGCGGTACTGAGCCTAGAATGATTTGTCCCTCCTTGGGAATTCCCGAGGAGTTAACTTCTGTTTACCTGAGGCGCGGGGACATGTTGACTTATTCAAGTGAGCCGACAGGCTTTCTTTCCCTCATGCACAGCCCAGTGTAGCTTAAGTCAACAACATTGCAACTCAGCAGGATGGTGGGTGGACACACAAGATGGAAGATGCCAGACGTTGAAAGGGTCTTGGCTGCTCAGCAATGAGAGAACGTGTGGGTCCCTCCATGCTTCTACTTTCTCCTCATCGCCAAACATTTATCTAAGCTTAACACTTTTAAAGTGTTAAGAACATACCGTTCTGGAGAGAGAGCTCACCCTTGGGTTGTAGCCTTGACCGCCCAAGTGCTGGGATTGCAGCTGTCCCGCACTCCCCTAGCCCTGTCTCGTGTGTGCGCTCAGTGCTGGGGATGACCCCAGGGTCTCTTGCAAAGATGGTAAACGCGTAGTTTACCACTGAACCACACCTCGATCATTTCCCCCCTTTTAATACAGAAGGCAAGAATAAAATGTTATACCATGTAGCAACTTAGTGTATAGGCTGGCCTCAGGAGGCAAGATGGCCAGAGATGGTCCCAGACTGGTTATGAACCGAAGTGCCTCCGTGGGAAAGAGGCATTGTCAAGGCAGATGAGACTTGTAGATACTTCACGAATCCTCCTGGGTGAAACTAAACCGCCTACCTCCATGGAACTTTTGTGTAAGGTTAACCAGGTGGTCCAGCCTGTCCCCCCATACCTTATGGGCAGACTGGCTTGGGTCAATTAATTATCTTGGCCAATTAATCCTAACTTGTTTTAGCCTCAGAGAGTGGAGCGCCTGAATGAGGCTACCCATCCTGGTGCGGCTGGGCTGGAGGACAGAGGAGCAGGGGACCTAGCAGGGCAAGCATGGTAGGATGCACAGCAGCCAGCCCTGCTGTGACAGTGTGACTGCAAAAGCTCATTCCGTCCCTAACTCAGGCCTCTGTGGTGGCTGGCATCTGCTCTGTCAGACCCTGGAAGCCCCACCCAACCCCAGCTTGGGATCTTTTCCCACAGAAAAGCAGCTGTCCCGGGTACTTCATTTGCACTGAGATAAAAATAAACATGCAAAGCCTTAGCGTGCTTCCTTTGCTTCAAATCCTACATTGTAATGGAGATCAAAGCCTTAGAGGGTGTCAGCCCCGGAGTTTCTACCTAAAGAGGCCAGGCAGGACTCACAGGTGAGGGTCTAAAGGAAGTGGAGGGGTCTCATCAGTCTGAACCAACTTTACTTTTCTGCCCTTTGAGGTCAGGCCATGTGACTCGGATGTACTTGGTGGTCAGTTTGTCCACCACTTGTTAAAGGAAGAAGAAAAAAACAATATTGATGTGGAGTTTCCCGATTTTTAAGACTTTATTCCAGCCAGGCCAGGTGGCGTGGATTTGTAATCCCAGCTACTCAGGAGATATGATACAAGAACATCAAACACTCAAGACGGGCTAGGACTACCTAAATGATTTCAAGGCCAACCCGGCCAGTGAGACCCTGTCTCAAAGTCCTAAGTAAAGAGAGGACTGGGGATATATCTCACAGATAAAGCACTGACCTATCATGTATAATTCAAACATATGAAAACCGAAGCTGATTTAATCCCAGCACTTGGAGGCAGAGGCAGGCAGAGTTCAAGGCCAGCCTGGTTTACAGAACAGGTTCCTGGATGACCAGGGCTGCACAGGGAAACACTGATAAGTAAATGACTAGATAAATAAGACAGTCCCAGCGCTGAGAGGAGTGAGTGGGAACCTGGTCCTACCCCTAACCAAGACGATTTTGGCCATTGGTAGCTGCTGGCAAAGGGAAGATGGGTTTTCTCTAGTGGAGCACCACTGAGTTATGCTAACTCCACACTCCAAGGGTCGTTGGCCAACACAAATAAAACTCTCTGGGTTTAAAAAACAACCTTCTTATTTGTATTATATGTATATGGTATTTGCTAGAATGTATGTCTGTGTACCTTGTATATGCACCGCCCACAGAGGTCAGAAGATCCCCCCTGGGACTGAAGGTGTAGATGCTGAAAGTTGGCTTTTGAGTGTGGGGATGGAACTCAGGTTAAGGGTCCTAACCACTGTGCCATCTCTCCAGCCCTTTATATGTTTATTTTTGTTTTGTTGTTGTTGGTGATGGTGGTGGTGGTGGTGGTGGTGGTGGTGGTGGTGGTAGTGTGTGTGTGTGTGTGTGTGTGTGTGTGTGTGTGTGTGTGTACACATGTATGTATGTGTCCATTTAGAATGTGTAGGTCTGTTCCTGGCAGGCAAGGTTGGAACTAAAGACGCTGAGCCCCGAATAGAGTTGTCCCTTCTCCAAAGCAGGTTTTAAACCCTGCGTTGTAAAACATAACAAGTCCGACATTGTTGTGATCTTTCACAGGAGGACTGCTTGTAACTACTGTGAAGTCTCTTTATTTTAATAAACACCAGTGCATGGCTTCTACTCACTGGGGAAGTTGCTGCAGGGGTGGGAGGAGGCTGCAGTGTCAGCCCTGGCCAGAACTGGCTCCTCCTCTCTGCTTGTTGATAGTAACCAGGCAACAGGTTCAGGTGTGTGGGATGGTTCATCTCTGTTGTGTTCCGGGAGGAGAACTTGGGTCAGGAATGTGGTGGAGGTTTGACAGCACGTGGGCGCCAGCACGCAGGTGCCTCAGCTGCTCTCAGGTGTGAATTCATTCTGAGAGTAGTCAGGGGAGGGAGGGGGGGGGAGGGGGGAGGGAGGGGGAGGAGGGGAGGAGGGGAGGAGGGAGGCAGCGGCAGCTTGGAAGTAAGGCAGACTGTACAGAAAAGCTGGGTGCTGTCAAGTCTTATGTAGACCGAGGCCCCTGTCTATGGGCAGCAGAATTAGGAGAGGGTCATTGATCCTTCTCAAACCAGGAACATAATAAACCCTGCCTACTTCCAGAAACTCCCTGCGGGGTGTAAGTGCCTCTCCCTCACGGTCTGAGTTTGAGAGATGGTCTGGATAAAGAGAAACGAATGAAGGTTGCTGAAAGATTGCTTTAGGTTACAGAGGAAGGGAAACTTGACCTCAGCACTTTCCCGTGAGCAGCTCCAGGCCCCTCTGATGGACTGCTGTGTGAGTTCCCATCTCTTGGGTGAGGAGTAGAGTCTTGTCTCTGCGGCTGCTGTGGGTCAGGGGACCTGTAAAGTCAGAGAGTCTGAAAGCAATACTTAGCCAGGTTTCCCACGTGAAAAGCAAGCTGGGGACAGACTGGGAAGAGTCATGGCTGGAATATGTGACAAGGAAGGCACACACTGGCCTGGAATGTTCTTGTCTTTGTTGCTAGGCCTCAGCTGTTGGAGGTCAGTCCCATGACTGTCATATTCCCTTAAGATAAGTCAGTCAACTTGGCTCAGGGGTGTTCATTATTTCCTACAGATCAGGGCTCTTTCCATGCTAAAGTTCAGGGAATTCTTTTGTTAAGAATATTGATATTTTTAGAAAGTGAGTTGAATTGAGGTATTTATTACTAAGTCATTTGAAGATAATTTTTTGAAGACAGAGCCAAATTGCCAGCTTGGGAGAAACAGGATGCAATGACTGAAGAAACTTCAAAGGGTCATGAGGAAGCTGGGTGGGGATGTCAGGGTGGGCATGGGTCTTGACGAAAAGTCTTTGTGAATTTGATGGTGAGGAGATCACAAGGAAGATCAGAAGATCTCTGTGTTCTTGAAAGACTCAGGTCCACTCCCCAGGTTTTGGGGACATCTGGAGAGCAGCAAGGGGCACAACATGGGAGGCACAGCATGGGGGGCACGGCATGGGGGGCACGGCATGGGGGGCACGGCATGGGGGGCACGGCATGGGGGGCACGGCATGGGTGTGGGGGGTGTGCATACAAAGAAGCAAATGATGGCTCACCAGAGAAGCAGAGACAGGTTGGAACTTTCCCTTGCATGGCAAGATGAAATTCAGCTGCCAAGAGGGGCGCAGTACACACTGTGCTGTCTGCAGCGACATCTTCTGGCCTCTTTTGAATAACTTCTCTTCGAAGAATCACATTGTCTTAAGGAAGGGATTAGGCAAAAGCTGGGTGGAGGATGTGTACCGAGGCTGTATCTGGGTGAGAGGAGAGTTCAGCATTTATCACAAACCCAAGAAAGCCTCGTTCTGCCTGGCAGCATTCCCCTGGAAGCCTGGAGCCAGTCAGCTCAGCCCACTGACTACCCAAACACCATCGGCATCTATCTTCCCATGACAGGGTTGTTGATATGAAGCCTAGGCTGCCCTTGAATTTATGATCCTCTTGCCACAGCCTCCTGAGTTCCGGCATTACATCACTGGTCAGCGTCAACATTTGGGCGACAGGAACGAGTTACTGTGACTATCTGCACATGTGTGTTTTGAAATTGTTTAGTCAGGGTCTATTTCTATAGACCAGGTTGGTCTGGAACCATTTAATGTACCCTAGGCTAGCCCCAGTCGCACAACAATCCTTCTGTCTCAGTTTTCTAAGTGCTTGGATTAAGGCATGAACCACATGAACAGCTCATTCTCTCTGTTTTAAAGGAAACTGAGGCCAGAAATTTGAGAACTCACTCACAGGTGTAGCTACGAGATCTGAGGTCCAGTGTTCAAATCCAGCCTGATTTTACCCTTCCTGTGGTTCCCTCCAGAACCCACAATGGTTGGTTTTGTTGTATGTTGCTATTTTATTTATTTAGTGAGTCCCCCTGTATAACTCTGACTGGGTGGAATCCACGATTCAGATCAGGCTGGCCTCACACTCACAAAGATCGCCTGCCATTATTTCTACTGCCTGCAGTGTTGAGATTTGTTTGATATTTTTTTGAGACAGGGTTTTTCTGTGTAGCCCTGGCAGTTCTGGAACTCACCATATAGACCAGACTAGCCTAGAGCTCAGACACTCTGCCCCCTGAGTGCCGGGGTTAAAGGCACACATATTCTACCACACCAGGCATATTTTGATCATTAAAAAAAATCAGTTAGTGACTTTAAAATTTAAGCTGTTGTGTTGGGGGGTATAGTTCAGCTGATAGAATGACCATCTAGCATGTATAAATTCCTGGGGTGATCTCCAGCATGGAATAAAGTCAGATATGACGGCACACAGGTGTAACCCAACAAATAGGAGGTAGAGGCAGGATATCACAAGTTCAAGACCATCTTCATCCACATAGTGAATTGGAGGTCAGCTTTGGGATGTCTGAGACCCTGTCTTAAATTTAATTAATTAGGTGGTACAAAAAAATTACAATTATAAGAGACACTACTGTTTCTGATACACATTTTATTTTATCATTCCCTGGGCTAGAACATGCAGTGACTTGCAACCTTCAGGAACATCATGAATTCCTTAGGCAGTGCTCATAGCTCTGTTTCCTCTGTGGCTTGGACACTGGGTTTAGCCACTGCCCGTTGCTTCCCAGCACCAACACTCGTACTGGGAAGGACTAAGTACCGTGAGTCCAAGAGCCACCTCAGTCAGCTTACTTCCAGACCGTTCCAAGGCTCCTTCCCTGCTTAGTGCGTGCACTGCCCTCTTCCAGGTCCTCAAGTTCTCGAAGCCTGTCTTGGACGTGGGGACCGCGTTGTCCCGTTGTCCCGTTGCCCCGTTGCCCCGTTGCCCCGTTGCCCCGTTGCCCCGTTGTCCCGTTGCCCCGTTGCCCCGACCAGCTTAGTTGCTGCTAGGGTGCCACTTCCGCTCCACATTAGCATTACAGGGGTGGAGTGGGCTCTGCTGGGCGGGGCGAATATTCTGAAGGTATGAATAGCTCTTTTCTTTATCATGACTGTACCTTTACCTCTTGTCTGCCGTCCAATCAACTCATCTCTACCGGAAGTTATCTGCAAAGGCTACCAGGTCTGCTTCTACTTTCAAATGAGCAAATTGTCACCCCCACCCCCACCACCCCTGCCCTGCCCCAAGCAGGCAGTGAAGGCTATTTGGAGGATGGTGCTAATCAACACTGCCCCTCAGAATCCGGACCATCCTATTGTAAGTGCCCCAGGATTGGAACCTTAGAAACAGATACTAGAGCAGTGGGCTACAACCCCTCTGGGATTGAACGTCCTTGTTCTTGCATATCAGATATTTAGATCACAATTCATAACAGTAGCAAAATTACAGTTACAAAGTAGCAAGGAAAACAATGTTATGGTGGGGGTCAACACAACATGAGCAACTCTATTAAAGAGTTGCAGCATTAGGAAGATGGAGGACTGCTGTGCCAGAGGCAAGCCCCTCTGGTACCCACCTCCTTCCTTCCTCTGTTGCCTATGAGTCATCTCTCAAGAGGAGCCTAGGAGTAAGGAGACTCCTTGGGCCTTAAGGTGACATCCCAGGGCCTTACTTGCCACTTTCCAGGACAAGAGACGGATAGGGGCATGGAGTAATGGCTTCACTGTTAAGAGCATTTATCGTTTTTCTGAAGGACCCAGGTTCAGTTCCCAGCACCCACATGGTAGTTCACAAGCATCCCTAATGTCAGTTTTAGGAAATCTGCTGCCCACTTCTGTCCCCCATAGGGGCCAAACACACAGGCGGTCACATACATATACACGTGGGTGACCACTCATATATATTAAATAAATAAGCAAAATTAAACTCTGCTTTTCAGAAACAAGAAAATGGTTTACTCTGAGCAGAATACATAGGCAGAGTGTAGCTCAGGGGTAGAGCATTTGTCTGCCATGCATGAGGCTTTGGGTTCTGTCTCTAGTGCTGACAAAGATGTCTGCAGTGACATATGAGTGACCATGGTGAAGGAACACAGGTACCCAAATAACACAGTCCCCCGGAGACGGTAGCAGGACCTTCAGTCACACAAGAAAGTCATGAATGAGTGTTCCTAAAGCACGGGTGTGGGGACTTCAGGTAGGAGTTGCAGCAAGGCAAGCAGACCCAGAGGCCCTAGAAGCTGCCCTTCCCACCTCTTAGCTTTAGAGTGGCTGGTGATGAGCGCCGTAAAGCTTAGTGCTGCTTTCCAAGGGTTTTAGTAAAAGCCAAGAGGGGGCTGGAGCTACAGCTCAGTCATAGAGAGCCCGCCTAGCCCTCTCATGGCCCTGGGTTCGATCTCTCATACTGACAGGAAAATGAAAAAGCCAAGAAGACGTTATGGCAGATGCAGAGGTTGATAGTGAATGGCCATTAGAAGGATCTGAAGACAACCCAAGATCATGTTATAAAATAAAGAGGGGAAGGAAGGACGTGGTTGCTTCTGGGTATGGTGGAGGAGAAAGTTCATCACGGATAAGCAGGAGAGCATGGCCACAGGCAGACACATCTGGGAGAGTCCAGAGTGGTGGTGACTCTGGGACCTGTGGGAAGGGGAAGAGAAGGGGAGAGAGGGGAACCAGGTACAGCAGCCAGGGGGTCAAAGGTACAAAAGGCGCAGGTAACCAAAATGTCTGGATAATATAGGGAAGGGCCTCAGGGAGAAGGGCGGCCCACCCCTGGGCTGGAGATGTTTGGGGTAGTAGGCGGGGTATGCCAGTCATACCCTGTCAGAGGTAGGGCCTGAGGGATGATGGGAGAACCTGGCACCGGGTCTGCTTTGATACATTAAAGAGGCACCTCGGATGCTTCGACCCTGTTTGAAACTTAACAAATATTGGCTCTTGACTGAAGGCTTTGCATTTCTCAACAACATAGAGGAGGTCAAATGGTCAGGATCTTGAATACAGTTGCAGCTGCTCTAGTGAACTTCAGTTTGCAGGGAGAAGCTCTATTTATTTTATAATTATCCTCATAGAATTTTAAAATTTCAGACAGAGTCTTGTTATGTAGCCCAGGCTGGCCCAAAACTCAAGATTCTTTTCTTTCAGTCTCCCTCATGCTGGGCTTACAGATGTGCACCACCAACTCCATCTGGAAGGGGTTCTACCTCAGCAGGTCCTCTGTGGTAGAAATGTTTTGGGGACAGCACACTGGGAAGGAGGGGGCAGGACTCAAATTTGGTTGGTGAGAGGCCAGTAGGCAAGTTTTGGTACAAGCCATATATATCCAGCTAGTGAGGTCGACCAGATAGCCTTCCGGGTGCTTCGTGATGCTTTTAGAAGCAGGGGCACTTCTAACAAACTATCAGACTTCAACATTTGACCTAGTTTAAAAGTACACACAGATATATGCAATTGATTCCAAGTGAGAAGCCCATTGATATATAAAGAATGATTTTTACTTGCCCGATAAGATAATATCTACAACAATTTGTTTCCTAGATAGGTTTCCTGACAGGAAATCCTAGAGAAAAACGGAGGCCGCGCAGGCTGTGTTCGCCGATCACAGACAACCGGTCCAATAGGCTTTCTGGCAGACACTCACGGAAAGGCTTTATAAAGTGTCTAGCGTGGCTACGTTCCACTGTCTTGGCCAGGTCTTCTCCCTTTCTTTGCCTTCTCAGCTTCAGGTCTGGCAGATTGAGGGGGGCTTCCCTGGGGTGACAGGTATCAGCAAAAGCGACGATTAGCATAGAGATAGATGTACCAGGGCAGTCTCGAGGGTGTTGAATTGGTGCTAATAATAAGTAGAGATTCCTGGTGCAGCTTCTGCCTAACCACAGGCACCACAGAAGCAGCACTTAGTAGGGAGCTCTGCCTTTCAACCCTCCCCAGAAGAGCACACAAACCCCCAACTTTATCACCTCTGCCCCACAGGAGAAAGCTCAAAGCAGCAACAAAGTTGGTGCTTTCAAAATGCTGTCCCCCCTTTTCTTTTTTCTTTCTTTTTTAAGTTCAAGCACAAGTTTGCTCCTAACTGCCTGGAGATGAAAGGACGAAGGCAGAGGGTGAAGGCAGGGGGTGAAAGGCTGGGCCTCCTGGGGGGTACACAGGTGTGCACAAGTGCTTCTCCAGGGCTTGGTAGAGGTCATGTGTGACAGTATTAGTCAGGAAAGACATAGAGAACATTCCTGGGACTTAATGGAGGTACTAAGACTGCACCCTGGAGGGGTCACAGAAGGCTACTGAGAGAGTTCTGACATTGGCTGTGGTCAGGCAAAATATTAAATTGTGGAATTCAAAACCCTTGAGTTTTCTGTTTTTTTTTTCTTTTTTCTCTTCACCCCCTTTTTCTTTCTTTCCCCTTAGAGATACAGGGTTTGTCTGTGTAGTCCAGGCTGTTCTGGAATTAGTTCTGTAGTCCAGGCTGGCCTTGAACTCACAGAGAGCCACCTGCCTCTCCCTTCCAAATGCTTGGCTTAAGATGTGTGTCACTACTCATTAATGACTTTTTTCTCTCTAGATTTGAAGTGGCTCCTGGTGGACCAACTCAGAGGGTGACTTTTTATCCCCCCTCTCTGTATATGGGTGTCTCGTCTCTGTCCTACTCTTAGGAAGATGTCACCTGCAGGCTACTTCCTTGGATCTGAACCTCTTTGGGGGCAGGGATATTTTCTGTTGTCGTTGCCTAGAGCCTTAGACTAGGAGCCCGATTGGCAAGGTGATTTCCCCCTCGTGTCCCTTTTACACTGAAGCTACCATCAGCATCCCTGGAGGTGTGCAGCTGTGCCCAACAACACTCCTAAGGGTTGAAATTGGTGTCTCGAGAGCCACAAGACCCCAATTCCTTTCCAGAGCAAGGCCTTTGTAGAAGATGAGTTTGGGTGTGGTTGCGTTCAATTTAAATTAACTGACAAGAACAGGAGTCTTGGCTGATGTCTCTTGTCTTTTGCCAAGTGAAACAGCACTGAAGGTGGAGACTCCAGGGTATCTGGGCTAAATGGGTCAACACCCTACAACCCTGTCTTCCACCCTAATGAAAAACACCCCCAAATGTCAGACCACAATAACAAACTCGTTAACGGTGCCCTGGTGCCAGTCAGCCCTCACTCCTTGTCTCTACCAGCACAATGAGTTTTATGGCCCAGTCTTTACACAAATCGCTCTGTGAGAGTGATAGCATGGGTAATGACTGCAGACAGCTGCAATTATCTAAACGTCTCCCTATTAGCCATGGGATTGGCTAAGGCCTTGTAATCAGATCAGAGTGAATGCTAATTGAAATCTAATAGGGCTTACATCCGTGTGAGTAGGTATCAGAATTTGATTTCGATATTGTTAAATTACATACAGATGGGGCCCATCAAGCCACACTAAAAATAAACATTGTAACTTCAATAACAACAACAACAAAAAAAAGATGCATGCTTTCAATAGTGAGAGATCAATCCAGGAACGCCTTGGTATAGTGCTACCGCCACCTACTGGCACTTCTTGGCACTGTTGCTTGGACAATCTTCTTGTGTGCCAATGTGTTTTTCTAACACAGACGGGAGTTTCTTGAAGCCTGCCTTTCTTCATCCCTCTCTCCTTCCCTCCCTCCTTCCTCACCTCCCTCTCTCCCTTCCTCCCTTCCTTTTTGTTTTTTGAAACAGTCAGGGTTTCTCTTTGTAGCTCTGACTGTCCTGAAACTCAGAGATCACCTGCCTCTGCCTCTTCTGGGATGATGCCACCCTGACCGGCTTTAGGCCTTTTATTTTTAAGTGTATGTGTGTGTGCACATGTGTACCTGTGTGTGTGTGTGTGCACATGTGTACCTGTGTGTGTGTGCACATGTGTACCTGTGTGTGCGTGTGCACATGTGTACCTGTGTGTGCGTGTGTGTTACATGTCTTCAGAGGTTTATTTTCAGTTCAGTGCTGAGAGTAGAGAAGAACGCAAGAAGCTTCCGCTGGCCAGGAAGGACTGCCTTTGTGGTGCAGGCTGTTGGGGATAGCGCTTACAGCATAACTTTCCTCAGACTTTGCCTTTACTCTCTCCTCCTGCTTAAGAGAGTTTGACTAAATAAAATACAGCTTTCTCTCTCTTGTTCAATGTGCGGACTCGATGGTTTGGAATGTGGAAGGTAGTGTGGGTATGGTGACTGAGAAACACTGCCTAACTTTACCAAGTACATACACATTGGGAGTTAATGTGTCTGCACACTGGATATGGCCTGAATTAACCATGTGATTTGTTGTTACTGTAATTTTCTTATTTTACTTTTCAAAATCTTTTATTTTACATGTATGTGAATGTGTGTCTGCCTGAGCTTATATCTGTGTACTGTGTGTGTGTGTCTGGTGCCCATGGAGGTCAGAAGAGAGTGTCTGAACCCTTGGGACTGGAGTTAAGACAGTTGTGGGCTACCATGTAGATTCTGGGAATCAACCATCTGTCTTCTGCAAGAGCAACCAGTGCTCTTGTTTTTTTTTTTTTTTTTTAAAGATTTATTTATTATATATAAGTACACTGTAGCTGTCTTCAGACACACCAGAAGAGGGCATCAGATCCCATTACAGATGGTTGTGAGCCACCATGTGGTTGCTGGGAATTGAACTCAGGTCCTCTGGAAGAGCAGTCAGTGCTCTTAACCACTGAGCCATCTCTCCAGCCCGCAACCAGTGCTCTTAACCATTGAACTGTCTCTCCAGAACAATTTTCTTAAAACAACCCCCCAAAACCACAACAACCCAAATAAACCCAAAACAACAACAATAACAACAACAACAACAACAACCACCACCACCCAGGATCTTGCTATGGGGTCTGGAACTCACTATATAACTCTAGAACGTTCCATCTCCCCACGTATCTTAAAAGGATTGTGAGTACAGGTGCACACCTCTGTGTTTGGCTTGTATGGTGTGTTCTTAAGCTACACTGAACAATAACGAACCCAGTGAGAACGAAATAAAACCATTTCAACAGGGTGAAATAAGAAAAATAAAGGCCGGGCTGGAGAGATGGCTTAGTGGTTAAGAGCACTGACTGCTCTTCCAGAGGTCCTGAGTTCAATTCCCAGCAACCACATGGTGGCTCACAACCATCTGTAATGGGATCTGATGCTCTTTTCTGGTGTGTCTGAGGACAGCTACAGTGTACTCACATACATAAAAGAAAAGGAAAAAGAAAAAGAAAAAGGGGACATGGGTAGTGTGCACCAGCTTCTGGAGGAGAGAACTGTTAGAAGGCATGTGGACAATGCCAGAAAGAACGGCAGATTCATTTAGCCAGCAAATATTTGTTGGGGCCTTTTACTTTTCTTTCTTTTTCTTTTTTTCTTTTTTTTTTTTTTTTTGTTTTTTTGTTTTTTTCGAGCTGGGGACTGAACCCAGGGCCTTGCCTTCCTAGGCAAGCGCTCTACCACTGAGCTAAATCCCCAACCCCTTTCTTTTTTTTCTTTTCATTTTGTTTGTATGTTGTTTTCATTAGGTTTCTTTTGAGACAGGGTTTCTCTGTGTAGCCCCAGGCTGTCCTGCAACTCACTCTGTTGACCAGGCTGGCCTTGAACTCACAGAGATCTGCCTGCCTCTGCCTTCTTACTGTGCCACCACCTCCTGGCTTGTTCCAGCTTATTGGTCTGTTCTTAATATGTGTTCTGTGTTGTAGACCTTAGCAACAGAGTCCCTGCATTCAGAAGCTTCTAATCTAGAGAGAGTGAGAGATATTAAACAAGTCAATAGATAAATAATGCTGGGTAGTGTTTCATACCAGGAACCAACAGAAAACAGGGAAAATAAAAATAAGAATAAAATTTTTTTTTTTTTTAGGGCTGGAGAGATGGCTCAGTGGTTAAGAGCACTGACTGCTCTTCCAAAGGTCCTGAGTTCAATTCCCAGCAACCACACTGTGGTTCACAACCATGTAATGAGATCTGATGCCCTCTTCTGGTGTGTCTGAAGACAGCTACAGTGTACTCATATAAATTTAAAAGAAAAGAAAAAGAAAAAGAAAAAACCCTCAGCATGTTTGTCAGGGGTTTTCTAGATTAAGCTAATGGAGGTGGGAAGACCTACTCTAAACAGGTTGTAGTCCTAGACTGCACTAAAGGTAGAAAGGAAGTTGAGCATTGACATTGACATTCATTTCTCTCTGCTTCGTCACTGTGGACGTCATATGACCAAGTGCCTCAAGCTCCCTCACTGTTACTGTCGCAGGTGAGGGGGCTGGGAAGGTGGACATTAGCATAACATGTGCATAGTTAAAAGATTCTAAGAGCTAGTGGTGGGCTTTTTTTTTTTTTTAATTTTTGTTTTGTTTTATTTTTGTGTGTGCACTAAATAGGTGCAGTGCCTATGGACGTCAGAAGAGGGCATCAGATACCCTGGGATGGGAGTCGCTGGGACTTGCAAACTGTTCTGTGTGGGTTCTGGGAACTGAACCTGTGTCCTACGCAAGGACAGCAATGTCCAGAATGGTTGAGCCGCCTGTCCAGCCCCTGGAGAGTTTTAACTTTAGTTATGGGCTGGGGACATGGCTCAGCTACTGTTTCAGTCTCAGAACCCATTTGAAAAAAAAAAAAAAAAAAAAGCCAGATATAGTGATGGGATCTTATAATCCCAGTGACAGAGCATGACTGGGCTCACCGGTTGGCCAGACTACATTGTGGGTTCCAGGCTTTTGTATGGAACCCAAAGAATGACACCCAAAGTTGTCCTTTGGTGTCCATGTACATACACACATGACCACACATGTATGAGTGCATACAAACACACACACACACACACACACACACACACACACACACACACACACACGAGATTTGTTTCAGGTAAAGATTAACAAGGGCACACATACTGTTTCCTATGATTCTTTGCAGTACTGTGGATTTTACAAAATTATTATTTTGGTGCATGACAGAAGTGTTGTATATGAGTCATTTTTAATAAGTGGCTATAAAACTGAACTATTTTTAGATGTATTACTTGGAGATATGGACGTTTTAGTAGAAATTACAAGAAAGCAGGTCTGGGGGTGGAGTCTGTATTTCACCGAGTAGAACCTTGCAGTTCTTCTCTCTGGTTGCTTCTGGGTAGCACTGTGGCATCACTCCTAGCGCGTGCTCCGCTGAGGAAGGTACATCCCACACAGGAAAAGCTGAGACTCTGGTATCCACATAGGGAAGAAGGAACAGTTTGTCAAGTCTGCCTTCCTGCTGTTTTAAATACTAACAGTTTGGGGGCAGGCAAGATGGCTCAGTGGGTACAGGCACTTACTGCTGGGTGTGATGACCTCAGTTCCTTCCCAGGATCCACATGGTGGAGGGAGAGAGTGGACTCCTACAGGCTGTGCTCTGACTTGCACACACACACATCCCCACCAAAGGCGGTCGTTAGTAGGCTGAGATGGGACGATCATGAACTTAAGGCCAGCCTGGGCTACATAGCAAATTTCATGCCAGCCTGATCTATACACTTCTTGTTTCACAACAAAAACCGAAACACGCTCTACAATGTGGCGTTTCTAGATTTTCACTGCCATACACTTTGTACGTTAATGGCGATCACAGATCTTTCCTTTCTCCTTTTCTTCACCCTTCTCATCCCCGCTCTGTCTTCCTCTTTACCTCCCACATCGAACGAGACAGGTCTGGCTTTGTAACTTGTAACCCAAGCTGGCCTTGAACGATGGATCCTCCTGTCTCTACCCTCCAAATGCCACAATGTCTTAGACCTAGGTTTTCATTTCATTTACTTCGGGTTAAATCAACTTCAAAAAACCCCATGGGAGCTGGGCGCGGTGGTGCATGCCTTTACCCGAGCGGAGGCAGGGAATCTCTGTGAGACTGAGAACCAGGCAGTGAGTCCCAGGCCAACCAGGACTACAAAGTGGGGTCCTGTCCCCAAAAACAAACAAACAAACACCAACAACAAAAAATGTGGAGATGTAGCAAGGCGCGGTAGGCAAAGGGCTTTCCGTGCCAACGTGAAGATCTGTTTGGTTCCCAGCACCCATGCCAATGCCTGCGGCCGCACCGTCGCCCAGCTGCAAAGTCCTTACCTTAGATACGATGAACACGATGTCCTCAGTCATGTCTAGGCTGGAAGCACCTGGTATTCCTAGGCCATAGAGGGTGCCACCCGGAGAGGTGAGTGGGAGGTGCATGTTGGTGTATGGAACCTGCAGGAGACAGCAGAAGCCATTGTTAGATACCAAACTCCTTAAAAGGCCCAGCCAAGGGGTTGGGGATTTAGCTCAGTGGTACAGCGCTTGCCTAGGAAGCGCAAGGCCCTGGGTTCAGTCCCCAGCTCTGAAAAAAAAAACCAAAAAAAAAAAAAAAAAAAAAAAAAAAAAAAAAAGGCCCAGCCAAGAGTTTTCCTGGCGTCAGACTAGTGCTGCACAGCTCCCTCCCTACCCGTTGGTAATTGAACTGTGTGCAGCTCGCGCCATCGTGCCATCGGCTCGCACCATCGCCTTCTTCTCTCTCTACCTGTCTACCTGGCATGGCTGCCCACCTCGCCTATCTCTTTGTGTGCCTTTGCTTGGCTTTGCCTGGCTTGATCAGAGCCTCCTGATAAAATGCCTGAAGGTTTAGTTTTGTCACTGTAGAGATCAAACGAATCTACAGGTTATTTGGTTTTAATGATCATTCACCGAAACAGTCAATGCGGAGGATTGAGTCGTCCAAATGGTTAATGGCAAGACATTTAGGTAATTACAGCCGGTGAATGTTCTCTCTTCGGCTAATTGTTTTTATTGAACAAGATTTATGTGTAGGTCTTGAAGAGAAGTGGTTGAGGCTGTGAGAACCTCAGACCGACATTTCATGAGGAAGTGGTGGGGGAAGATCTGAGCCTCAGGGGTTCTCATCTTCACTTCATAGTTACTTCATGTTCCGGGATTCAATGTGGGATGTAAGTGGACGGCCTGTGGCCATTCTCACAAAATGTGTTTTTTCCTTTCTCTTTTTAAACCACAGATTTGTGATTCTTTGCCATAAGCTCCCTCCCTCCCTGTCTTCCAACCCTCCTCCCTCCCTCCCTCTCTCCCTCCCTCCCTGTCTTCCAACCCTCCTCCCTCCCTCCCTCTCTCCCTCCCTCCCTGTCTTCCAACCCCTCCTCCCTCCTCCCTCTCTCCCTCCCTCCCTCTCCCGCCCTCCTGCCCTGCACTTGCACATATTGGTGCAGCCTGTCGAGGTAGAGGCTGGATAGTCTCTTCTTCGATCACTCTCCGCCTTATATTTTAAGGTGGTGTCTCCTGCTGAGTCCTGAGTTCCCCATTTTGGATGGTCTGACTAGCCAGTCAGCTTTGAGGAGCTCCTGCCTCTGCCTTCTTCAGGCTGGGATTGCAGGCAAGCTCCATGCTCACAGCTTTTCCGTGGGTTCTGGTCATCCGAACAAAAACCCAAACAAAACAAACAAACAAACAAACAAAAAGAAAAAAAGAGAATGTCTGAGGGTTTGCATCTCTGTGAAGAGACACCATGACCAAGGCAACTCTGATAAGGACAACATTTAATTGGGGCTGGCTTAGAGGTTCAGAGGTTCAGTCCGTTAGCATCAAGGCAGGAGCATGGCAGGCCTGGTGCAGGAGGAGCTGAGAGTTCTACAGGAGAAGACCGGCTTCTGTGTGGTTAGGAGGATCTCATTGCCCACTGCCACAGTAACACATTTCCTCCAAGGCCACACCTAATAGTGCCACTCCTCAGGCCAAGCATATTCAAACTACCACAGAGAAATAGATGTCTTGAAGTAAGTTTGTAAGTTTTTTTTCTAGTAATCATGACACTCTTTTTTATTTTTAATAGAAAAAGATTTTGCCATCAATAGCTCTCTTTACTGACTTTGTTTTGAGACAGTCTCATTATTTATTGATTTTGTTTTGAGACAGTCTCATTATTTAGTCTTGGCTAGCTGTGAACTTAGGCTGGCCTTGAACTTAGAGATTTACCTGCCTCTGTCTCCTGACATCCAGGACTGTGTGTGCCTCCTGAATGAACTTTTTTTAAAATTTATTTTATATGAGTACACTGTTGCTTTCTTCAGATGCACCAGAAGAGGGCATTGGATCCCATTACAGATGGTTGTGAGCCACCATGTGGTTGCTAAGAATTGAACTCAGAAGAACCCTGGCTGAACTTTTGAGGCAAAATTCACATCACATAAAGCTTATAAAAATTCATAGGGTAAAAATCCCATTTTAGGGTCTGGAGAGATGGCTCAGACGTTAAGAGCATTGACTGCTCTTCCAGAGGTCCTGAGTTCAAGTCCCAGCAACCACGTGGTGGCTCACAGCCATCAGTAATGGGATCTGATGCCCTCTACTGGTGTGTCTGAAGACAGCTACAGTGTACTCACATAAAATAAAACAACTCTTAAAAAATAGTTTTAACTTTTTTAAAAGATTATTTATTTATTATATATAAGTACACTGTCGCTGTCTTCAGACACACCAGTAGAGGCCATCGGATCCCATTACAGATGGTTGTGAGCCACCATGTGGTTGCTGGGAATTGAACTCAGGACCTCTGGAAGAGCAGTCAGTGCTCTTAACGTCTGAGCCATCTCTCCAGCCCCCAGTTTTTTTTTTTTTTTTTTTTTGAGCTGGGGCTCGAACCCAGGGCCTTGCACTTCCTAGGCAAGCGCTCTACCACTGAGCTAAATCCCCAACCCCAGCCCCCAGTTTTAACTATTTTAAAGTATTCTTTAATTCAGCATCTTTTAGTCATTGTCTGTGTGGTGCCAGAAATGTTAATAGAACCCTCTTTGCTTCCTCTGTAGACAGCTTGTCTATTCGCGCCACTTTGCGTTTTGTATACTTTAAGCTTCAGGTCTTCACGGTAAGACTCTTACAGAAGACTCTTGACCCTTCTGCTTCAGCCTGCTTTAGCCTGTGTACATGTGCTGTGGTGAAGACTGAACCAGGGGGTCACACGTGCTGGGGTAGTGCCCTGCAAGAACTGTATTCTAAGATTTTAGAAAATTATTTTTTACTTATTTGTTTTTTTTTAAAAGTTGATTTCTTTTTATTTTATGTGTATGAATGTTTTGTCCACCTGTGTGTCTGTGCACCACTTGTCTGCCTGGGGCTTGCTGAGGCCAAAAGAGGGCATCAGATCTCCGAAACTGTAGTTACAGGTGGTAGTGAGCTACCATGAGAGCTCTGGGAGTCAAACCAGGGCCTTCTGTGTGAGCAGCGAATGTCTTTAACCCCTGAACAATCTCTCATCTATTTAGCCCCCTCCCCCACCTTTTCCTTTCCTCTGCATGGGTGCTCATGTGTGTATGGTGTGCCTTCCATAGCGTGCGTGTAAAGGGTAGCTTGGAGGGGTCATTCTTGCCTTCCACCATGTGGAATTGAACTCGGGTCCTCAGGCTTGGAAGCAGGTGACTTTACCTAGTGAGCCATTTTCTTTTTCAGTATTATAGATAATGTTGTATTGAACACTCATATACTTTTATGAGTTAAAATTATTAGAAATGGGGCTGGATGGATGATTTATTGAATAAAAGTACTTGTTATGGTGTTTTGAATGAGAATGGTTCCTGTAGGTCACATATTTGAGTGTTTGGTTCCTAGTTGGTGGACCATTTGGGAGGATTAGGAGGTGACAGAGTAGGTGTGTCACTCAGTGTGGTCCTTGAGGTTTCAAACGCCCAAGTCAGGCCCAGTCTCTCTCTCTGTCTCTCTCTCAACTATTTATTTTATGTATGAATACTCTACCTGCATGTACACCTGCACGCCAGAAGAGGGCATCAAATCCCATTACAGATGGTTGTGAGCCATCATGTGGGAATTGAACTCAGGACCTCTGGAAGAGCAGCCTTATCCTCTGAGCCATGTCTCCAGCCCCGCCCAGTCTCTCTCTTTTCTACTGTGTGTTTGTGGATAAAATGTAAACTCCAGCACCGTGCCTACCTGCCTTCTGCCTTCTGCTCCCCACCATGACTGTTCTAGTCTAACTCTCTGAAACTGTAAGGAAGCCCCCACTTAAATGCTTTCTTTTACAAGTTGCTTTGGTCATGGTGTTTCTTTACAGAAATAGAGAAGCAACCAAGACTGAGGTGAGGTGAGACCAAGGTGAGGACTTGAAACAACGTCCCTAGAATCTGAGTAAAATCTAGATTAATGAGCATTTCTTTTTTTTTTTTTTTTTTAATTCTTTTTTTCGGAGCTGGGGACCGAACCCAGGGCCTTGCGCTTCCTAGGCAAACGCTCTACCACTGAGCCAAATCCCCAACCCCTTAATGAGCATTTCTAACCGTAGCGTTGCTATGGGAAGACAGGAAGTGGAGACATTCGAGTTCCTGGGAGCTCATTGGCAGGCAGCCTGGAGTACACAGTGGAGAACAGGTCTCCGGGTAGAACAAGTTGGACTGTTTGAGCTCCATAGGTGCACTGTGGCGTGCATGTACCTGAACTTACACATGTTTACACACACACACACACACACACACACACACACACACACACACACACACACACACACTTATTAAACACATTAGAGACACAAATGTTGAATTAAAGGACAGGGACAAAATGTTCTGTAAAAATTGGAACATTTCCTTAAAATGAAAGTTGTGCTAATTAGTGATCTAAACAAAAGGTTTCACTATTCATCCATTTATTTATTTATTTCAAGACAAGGTTTCTCTGGGTAGCCCAGGCTGTCCTGGAACTCACTCTGTAGACCAGGCTGGCCTCGACCTCAGAGATCTGCCTGCCTCTGCTTTCCTAGTGCTGGGATTAAAAGCTTACACCATCACCACAGCTTGGGCCATTGCTGTTGTTCTCTTACCCTCTTATCCAACCTACCCAGCCTATTCAGTCAGGGGCTGGGATTGAACTCTGGTTACTGCTGAGCTACGGCTATAGCTCCTTGGTCAACCTGGAGCATAGTTTGTTACATGTTCACCAATCTGATAAGATGATACTATTGTCTTAATTTTTATTTGCTTAATTATAAGGGAAGTTGAGTATCTCTTAGTGATTTGGGGTGTGTGTGTGTGTGAGAGAGTGTGTGTATGTGTGTGTGAGTGTGTATGTGTGTGTATGTGTTTATGAGTGTGTATGTGTGTGTATGTGTTTATGAGTGTATGTGTGTGTGAGTGTGTATGTGTGTGTATGTGTGTATGAGTGTATGTGTGCCATGGGTCTGTTTATTGAGTTACTTTAATTTTCTTACTGGTTTATAGACAAGAAAATTCTGTTTTGGAAGAAGTATTTTTGGTTCCCATTTTAAAAATCAACCTCTCTCCTTCTCTGTCCCAGAAACACGTTCTCCCTGGTTCATCCGTGTTAAGAGCTTCCAAGCCATTTAGTTAATGAAACCGTTTCCTCTGAAGAGGGCCTGGCCTGCGTTCATCCAGAGCGTAAGAGCGCCCTGCTTCCATTTCCTCTGGAGCCGGCGTCCTCTTTTTCTCCTGCCTTAATTGCTTTGTGTTCTCCCGAGTGATGCATTTGATCTTAGGTTTTTCCTGTAGTTCTTTCTTACTAAAATCCAGTTGCATTCTCTCAGAAAATTGATTCCTTTGGTTTTTGGAGTCACTGTAAAAGGCAACTCCGTTGCATCTCACCTTAAGATTTGTCTGATTTTTTTTTTAAGAGTTTCCTTTGGATTAGCCTTCATGTTCTGGAGTCCACCGGTGCTAAGTGATTTTGACACTCGAGATAAGGACCTCGCGTAAAAGCCAACGACAACCATGGCTTCTTTACAGGGATCAGGAGACCTGCTGAACTGTCGCTTAGCAGGTCGTGTGCAGTTTGCCAGGGATGCCGGTAGTGGGCGCCCTCTTCCGCGCCACATTCCAATGGCCTTCCTGGGTCTCTGCTGTAGGACCTCGCTTGACCCCTGAAGCAGCAGCAGTGACCCGTGGGCTGGATTGAGTAATTAATGAAGCCCCGAGGGATCCTTCCCAAAAGGAGAACTGGCATAACTAGGAGGCTGGGGGAGGTGGGGGGTTAGAAAACTAACCAAGGATGAAAAAATGCTGCCCCAGCTGCCGCAGCCTGTGAGTTATGTGGGGTGGAGTGTTGACAACACAGATTCCCCAAAGGGAGATTGGGGTGGGACTGTCACAGGACTGCAGGCGCCCCTCCACCAAAAAACAAAACAAAACTGCTCTTCGCATTGATTTCTCAAACAATACACTCAGTTAGAGCCTCGCAGACTGCATCATGGTGAGGGGTGGGGTGATCACATGGCTGAGGGCAGCTTCATTACTAATGTGGGAACAAACTAGGCATTCTTGATCCCTCTCAGCTCCCAGATGGTCAACAAGCTTCATTTAGCGATGAGCTGGCTTGTGATAACTTTCCTGTGTGTGCTTAACCCAGATAGGGCACTGGTGACCAAGCAATGCAACGATTCCACCCACGTCTATGTTGGTGAACCAAGCAGTTTGTGGGCTTACGGGTACATGGGTGTCCCCCACAAGTTACGCCACTGAAGACAGGGTGGGTGCTGGGTGGCGATCTCCTCATAGCTGCAGAGATGTACCCCTTCAGCTAACCTTGTTTCTACATACTTTAGCATCTTCTCAGTTCACTCAGTGCAGCCGGGGCAGAATTACACCTATCTGGAAGTGGGGACGCTGGCTGGGAATCTTAGATGACCCTCCTGTTCCCTTCTGCGAGGGAACATCGCTAGGCCTGATCTTGTCGGGAGTCTCCGGTGGGAAAGCATGGCTCTCTGATTAAGATAATATAATAATTAAGGTAACCGTTGTTTGTACCTGAAAAGGGGCCCAGCCAACAAGAAATTTCTCTTCTGTGCCTTTAATAATGAAGAAGCTGAAGGGTTTTGTTATTGTTCTGCTTTTTAATTGTTTCTTTTAGATTTATTGTATTTTTTGTTTATGAATGTTTGCCTGCATATACATATGTCCATCATGTTCATGCCTGGTGTGCTTGGAGGGGTCAGATTCCCTGGCTCTTCTGTAGCCCAGGGTGACCTCAAAGTCAGAGCACTCTTCCTGCCTTAGCCCCTCGCTCCCAGCTCTGGGACTACAGGCATGAGCCGCCATGCCTTCCGCATTGGCTCCCACTCAGCCTTCCACACTTCGAGTCCCGGTCCTCGTGGGCAGGGGTCTTGCTTCTGGTCAGTGGTGCCACTGGGCCATTAAAGACTTCGGCTCCGGTTTGTTCATGGCCTTTACGTTGTCTTGAATGATGTTAAGGCCTGGAATTGGCATGCTCTGTTCTCAGAGTCTTCCACAAAACCATTCTGTAAGTTACAAATCTTACCCTTGCTACTGAAAGAAAGTCTGACAAAGTGTGAGGGGATTAGAACCAGCCTCGTTCTAATCAAAGACGACTGCTATCAATACGATACACATCCTTCTGTATTGTCTATGCAGAGGCTGGAGACATAGCGGAGGGGCAGAGCGCCTGGCTGTCGGGTATGTTTACAGCTCATTACTTTCCTAGTCCTATGTTGGTTTTATGGAGAATAATGGCTTAGGGAGTATGATCATTGCCCCGGGGAAGTATAGGGGTAGGTGGGGTCCTGTGGTGTTGCGGGATATTTGATCACATTGTGAACCCCAAGATCGTGAGCTGGAAAACCCTCAGCCCTAGCACACACCTTTAATTCAAGAGCTTTCTGCAAACAGGATTGAATAAAGTCAACCCCAGGGCAAGAGGTGAAGCAAGCAACCAGTTGACAGGGAGTGAACGTAAGAAAACCCAGGAAGTTGAAAGGAGGTTCAGAGTTGAAGGGTATTACAGAGCCATGGAGAAGGAATTCCTTCAGGGGAGGATGGAGCAGAAAGGCCGTCTGGGTGCTTTCTCTGCCTCTTTGAGCTAGCAGGCTTTCACCACAGCATCTGGCTCCCGAGTCCCCATTTGATAAGTGTTTGGGATTTTTCTTTTTAAACAACACTGAGCTGCTAATCACAACATTTTTATAAGCTGATCAACAAATAAACTTAATTTATGCATATTCTGTTTCAAGCCACCAATAAACATTGTTAATTTGTTCACTCTGAACTTGGCCAACAGCAGTATAACTGACTCATGACTGAGGGAAACCACGTAGGCATTTCCTAGGGAGAGCACATCAGGTCTTTGTGAGTGGGAATGCTAGGCAACATGTCAGCATTTTACTGGGGCAAATTTCAATACCTGACACCGCCAAGAAGAGCAGAAAAGTGTGAGTTACATGGTAGTAAATGAACCATGGAAAGATACTCATTTATTGTACGAGAGCTGGAGTGAGAAGGCAAACCATGTCTTCTAACTTCAGCTAGGGCTGTCCTAGCAGTCGAAAGTGATGGCAATAGTTCATCATTTTTACCTCCACAAGTAAGTTTTAATCAGAATTATATAGTATTTACAAATATAAATTACAGAATAATGTGGCTTAATTATATCTTTTTTTTTTTTTTTTTTGGTTTTTTTTTTTTGGGCTGGGGACCGAACCCAGGGCCTTGCGCTTCCTAGGCAAGCGCTCTACCCCTGAGCTAAATCCCCAACCCCAAGCTTAATTATATCTTAATTCTTTTTCTTACCACCATATGCACTCTATGTGTGTGTACATGTGTGTGTGTGCTGACATGTATGTGATGGTGGGGTGTGTGTGTGTACATGTGGAAGCCAGAGGGTGTCCTGCCTTTTCACCTTCTGCCTGAGTCTCTCACTGAGCCTGGAGTCTGGAAATTGCTATGCAGATCATGCTGGCCTAGAGATCTCCCTGCTTCTGCCCCCCAAATACTGGAATTAAAGGTGTGTGCCAACCCCCACCCCTGGCCCAACACATGCACTTTAATAGCTACATTGTAACTCAAGATATAAATGTACTATGGTTGGTTTGTCTAAGTTTTAAGATTTGAGACAGATTCTGATTGAGTTTCCCATGCTGGTTTGAACTCCTGAGTCTCTTGTCTCAGGCTTTCACGGGCTACTGGCCTGCTCTACTGGGTCCAGGTGCATTATTATTATTATTATTATTATTATTATTAATTATGTATAAGTACACTGTAGCTGTCTTCAGACACACCAGAAGAGGGCATCAGATCCCATTACAGATGGTTGTGAGCCATCATATGGTTGCAGGGATTTGAACCCAGGACCTCTGGAAGAGCAGTTAGTGCTCTTAACCACCTAGCCATCTCTCTAGCCCTAATTATTTTTTTAATTTTAATTTTTTCCCTCCCCTGCACTCTTCCTTGTCCGTTCTATTTTGTTTGCTTGTTTTGATTTTAAGGCAGCGTCTGGCTGTGTACCCTGGTAGATCTGGACCTCACTGCATCGAACAGCCTGGCCTTGAATTTGTCCTCCTATTTCCTCAGCCACTCAGAGGCTGAAGCAGTCATTAGGCTGAGCCCCTGTGTACCTGGTATCACGTGTCAGCTACATGCATGTCAAGTTGGAGATTAGCTACACCGGTAAATAATGGTATCTGTGGACTGACCTCCTCCAACAAAGACCCGTGCTATCCAGGCTCAGCCACCAGCCTTTGCTTATCAGTGCTTGACACACAGTTAAGTTTTGTCAGTGTGATCCATGGGCTAAAATGGGAGGGACACTCGAAACCTGTGCCTGCTTACTCTTCTGCTCTGTTCTATACGGCTTTTACCCCCGTGCTGACTTGAATCTCTAACCTTTGTTATGATAAAGTATAACCTTGATGCTAACAGTTTGATCTGAGTTCATCCTAGTGAATGATTATGAGAAAGATCCGGGGAATCCCAAATATGAGCTAATATTTAATATACCTATAGGCCTTTGTGCTCACTATATATGAGTGTGTGTGGTATGTATAATATGTAATGTCACACAATATATATACATATAATATATACATAATACACATACTCACATATCATAATATATATATATTTTATTGTGGATTTAAGAGGTTCGCAAAAGCAACTGGCCATACCACCCTTGACTTGGGCATTATATTCTATTTTTAGAAGCCAATCCTTACCAGTTCCAAGAGCACCATTGAACATCTTTTTAAATGCTTAGTGGCCATTTGGATTTCTTCCTCTGTGGTTTGTCCGTTCTGACTCCTTTCTTTACTAAGCTGTTCTTGAATGTGGAAAACAGTAAGCCCATTCACATATGCACAAAGGAAGTCAAATGTTTATTCTCTGTTGCTCCTTGGAGCTTAGAGCTTTCTGTATGTCAGTGGTTTGCTTTGTCTGAATAATCCCTCAAATTGCTCACCCCTCAGGAATACTAGCTTTCTCTAACGTGTACTTTCCCTTTCCCTGTGCCATGTCTCTATTTTTAAGTCATGTCAGACCCACCCTCTAACTCTCTCTCACAGCCTTTTTTTTTTTAACCATAGGTAAATTTTCATTGAGTTTAGTTGACTTTTCTTTCCTTAATTATATGTACTTTCCTCGATATAACCACTTTGCAAAATTGGGCCTGTAGAATGTCACACTTGATCGCTATAACTGATCCCCCAATCCAGTAACCTCTACCCATAAGCCAGATTAACCTTCAGAAAGCTCTGAATTCTGTACATCATATTCTTGCTCAAAATCTTCCAAGATTTTCCTTAGGTTTTATTAGACATGAGTCCCTCTGGGGCCAGGTTTGGGGACCAGTTGGTTTGTCTGTGGAGTCACTTCGGGATGTAGAAATAGGACTGGCTTGTGTGGTCAGACTAGACATGCTGAGCCAGAGGGGGATAGTTATGACCTTGGAGGTTAAAGGGCTCTGAGATGACAGAGGCTAGCTTGGTTAGGTGGTTTGAAAGCACATGGGTTGGCTGGGGAGATGGCTCAGCCGCTAAGAGCACTGACTGCTCTTCCTGAGGTCCTGAGTTCAATTCCCAGCAACCCCACGGTAGCTTACGACCATCTGTAATGAGATCTGATGTCCTCTTCTGGTGTGTCTGAAGACAGCGACAGTGTACTCATATACATTATAAATACTTTTTTTTTTTTTTTTTTTTAAGAAAAGAAAGCACATGGGCTCTTTGCTGGCTGGGAAGCTTGAAGAACGTGGTGACAGGGCCACTTCTAATGAATGCCAGGTATCAGTCAACCTCTACATGCTTTAGTGCCTGCTGCATGCTCTCTTATGCTCCTTTAGTGCCTGGGGCTTCACTCCTGAGCTGGACCCCTAGTCTTCACTGTGGATTGGAGTGACATTCTGGTTCGTCCTATGTTCTTTCAAGGGCACTTTGCCGAAGGGACATGTATAAGGCAGCTGCAGGTGTCCCAGGCTCAGGGCTGGCTTGTCCCATGCATGTTTTAGGACCCTGCCACGGTCACCTGTGATAGCATATTGCAGGGTTCCTAGTGCACCCAGGTGCCCTCAGAGTCCTCGGCCTGGACCATAATGGCTCAGTCATTGCAGCTATTGAGTGACCTGAGTACCCCAGATCCTGGGAAAGTGGCTGAATGCGGAAAGAGAGGGTCCCTGCTGGGCCGGGAAAGCAGCTGACAAAGACAGGCCAGGCGAGAGAAAAGCCAGTTTATGTGGCTCGTGAGTCACCATAAGGAAAGAAAGACCGGAGGAAGTGGAAGAGCCCAAGGTTTTCTGCTAGGTTGGACGCAGCATCTGGGTGATGTTAACTGAGGGATTAAGGTTGAATCTTGGGAATGCCTGTGTCCTGGGGTCAGGAAGCTCAGTGGGACAGCACAGGCACTGACCGCGTGAGGTTTCTAAGCGATTCTCATGTCTCGGTTAAGAAGTTCTGCTTTAGAGCCTCTATGGCCTCAGCTTGAGGTTCATCTTACCTGGCTGCCTCTTGCTAATTCTCTTGTGCTCTCCGTGCCTCTTCCCTAAGGTTTCCACAGCCTCCTTCCGGGCTCACTCTGTTCCTCCCTCCTCACTGCATCCATCTGCCGTCGCTTCCGCTGACCATTTCCGTATACCACTGCTTAGACTGGGCCCAGAAATCCTCCTAGGGTTTGTTCTCCGAATTAGCCAGAGCGATTTAAGGTTCTTGACTTTTCCTTCTCCTATTTCCAGCCCTAGAAAGCTGGGTCCAAGAAAGTTAAACCACCATTGAAAGAATTAATGGACCCTAAAGCATGCCTTTCTCTCAGTTTCTTCTTTTAGGAACCGCCTCGTCAGGAGCACCGGCTTGGTCCCTGCACACAGACCCCGGCTAGCCCATTCCCTTCATGGGTTTGCTCACTACACTCCTTGTGCCAGGAATGGCCCTTCTCCTAATTTATCTAGACCACTCACTGTGTGTGAGAGTATGCTAGTAAGTGAACATGTTACCTGTAGATAATTTCAAAAACTTGGTGAGTCATGGAAGGAAAAATTCAACATTCCCTTTCCTTTCCTATGTCTACAAATATACGTGCAACATCAACTTACTCATAATGTAAGTTCATTTATATTCCATTTTCTAGTTGATGGCTTCCCTCTTTCTTCTTCCCCATCAGAACAGCACAGCTCAGCCTTGTGCAGAGCATCCTCTTTCCCTGGGGCTTTATCTTTTTAAAACATTTTAATGGCAACTTGATTCTTTTGTTTGTTTGAGTCAGAGTTTCCTCCTTGTATCCCTGGCTGTCCTGGAACTTGCTCTATAGACCAGGCTGGCCTCAAACTCGGAGATCCATCTGCCTCTGCCTCCCAAGTGCTGGGATTAAAGGTACACGCCACAGGTTAGCTGACAACTTGATTTTAAAAAGTATGCTGCTGGGTCTCGGTTTTATCTGCTAGCAAAAGTGCACACAAGAAAGTAAGGTACAGAGCTGGAGAGATGGCTCAGCGGCTAAGAGCTCTCGTCGCTCTCACAGAGGAGCCAGGTTTAATTCCAGCAGCCGACCTGCATGGTGACTCCACACTCCAGTTCTAGGAGATCTAGCACACTCTCTGTCTTCCGACCTTCAAGGGCACCAGGTACACACACGATGCAAAACACATCCAGGCAAGCACAACACTCAGACACACAAGACACACAAAAGGTTGGTTTAAATTGCAGCCAACCTAAGGATCCAGAAATGCTATCCATTTTTTTGTATATATCTTACAAAATTTTATATAAAGTTTAAAAGTAGAGTTAGAATTTTCTTCATTTATAAAATCTTTGTTACTATTAAGTAATGAAACTTAAGTGTTATTTATTGCTGTTTTCTTTACATGCTTTGTTTATGTACACAGATGTTTTGTCTGCCTGTATGTGTGTGCACCACACATGTGCCTGGTGCTCGTGGATCTCTTCGAACTGGAGTTACAGATGGCTGTGAGACACCACATAGGTGCTAGAAATAGAACCCGGGTCTCTTGTCAGGGGAGGCAGTGCTCTAAACCACTGAGCCATTTCTCCAGCCCCTTTTCCTTATTATTTTACTCATTTATTTTTTTACCTATTTGAATGTGTGTGTCTGTGTGAGTGAATGCTACATATGTGTGGGTGCCCTCAGAGACTGGGACAGAAGCTGGAGTGAATGTGGGTGCTGGGGATGGAATCCAGGTCTTCTGCAAGAGCAGCAAGTGCCCTCTTTGTTTTCTGTCTGTCTGTGTGTCTGTCTGTGTGTGACTGTCTGTCCATCTATCCGTCTGCCTGCCTGCCTGTCTGTTCCTCCAGTGCTGGGATTAAAGGCATGTGCCACTTTGCCCAGCTGCAGCAAGTGATCTTAACCACTGAAACATCTCTCCAGATATCACCCCCTCCCTTTTTCCTTTCTCTCGTCCTCCCTCTCCAGGTGTATTCCATCATTTGAAATGAGAACTAAATATACTTACATCATACTAGTCGAAAGGGATAGGGAGAGATTTAGCGGTATGTGAAGAAGTCAGTTGTTCCCTACAGACCCCTGGCTTCTCATCAGTTGACACCTCCTGCCCTACTTCAGTCTTGATTATGTATGTGTTTTATTGTCAAATTAAGTATGTATAGTTGAATGACATAAATTACCATTTGGTGATTAAAAATGGCAACTACACACACAGACACACAGACACACACAGACACACACACACAGACACACACACACAGACACACACACAGACACAGACACACACACAGACACACACACAGACACACAGACACACACAGACACACACACACACACACAGACACACACACACACACACACACACACACACACACACACACACACACACACCACCCTACACACACACACACATGTACAGGGCCTGGGCGGGGGGTTTAATGCTGTGCCCTGTGTGCCGGGCCCTGTGTGCCGGGCCCTGTGTTCTGCCTCTCCTAAGCGTCCTTCCTTGTTTCTCCCTGTTTCTTTTACATTGTTTCCACTGCAGTCGCTGCTGCCCCACGCATCCCCAGGAACTCGGCCTCTCGCTGCCAGTGAGGAAGCTGGATCAACGCCCCCAGCCTTTGTGCTGTGTCGCTGTCGCTCTACATTTGCTTGCTGGCTCAGAAATGTCAGAGGCAGCTGTGGCCGAGAGTCGCACTAAACAGCAAAGCTCTAGTGGCCTGTTTCTTGCTGTCCTCTGGGGAGACACACTTTAAATGCGCTTGAATTGCGGTTTTTGGCAGATTGTTACAGTAGAATATTGACTCTCTGATCCGAGGCCAGGTTGGGCCCAGAGACTGTGTGCTTTTCTGAGAGCTAATAATGAGAATTGATCAGCGGTGCTGGTGGGGGAGGAGGTGCCGGGAAGGATGACAGTCCCTGATCTCTGTTAGAAGCATGCTGCCTCCTGAAGCTGCTTGGCGATTTAGCTTTATTTATTAATTATTATTATTATCTCGTCATCACAAACAGATTTCTAATGGACATTGTACGACTTAAGTCAAGCAAAGAGAAACAAATCCAAATGCTGCCCTTCTTTGCAGGTGCAAGCGTGGCCCTGCCTTCCCACCGCCACCATATCCAAGTAGGGCAAGTCTGAGCACACGGGTGCCACAGGAATCACGGCCCTTTCATTGTCATGGCATTTCATTATTACAGTAGGAAGCCAGGACAGAGCACTGGGTCTCAGGTTGTCCCAGAGGAACGGAAGATATATACGTACTGTCTTCATTAATTATAATTCCCACCCACAAAACAATAAAAGAAAATCCACATGCATGCGGATCATGTGGGGTGACTGAAGGCACAGATGTTATTTATTTTTTTTAAGAACCTTTTGTTTTGGATAGGTCATCTTCCATGGACAGTGTGGCTAGTGTAACCTGTTTTATTTTTAATTTCTAAAAATGCGTTTGGGTGTTTTCCTTGCCTGTATGTGTGTGTACCGTATGGGTACCTAGTATCCACAGAGGCCAGAAGAGGGCTCAGAATTCCCTGGACCTGAAGTTACACCAATTGTGAACCACCTCTTGGGTACTGGGAATTGAACCCAGAAGAACCCCAGTGCTCTTAACCACAGAGCCATCTTCCCAGCCCAGAGTTTTATTTATTTTGCGACAGGGTCTCACCATGTAGCTCTGGTTGGCCTGGAATTTGTTATGTAGACCAGGCTAGCCTTGAACTCACAGAGTTCTGCATCTGCCTTCCTAGTGCTGGGATTTAAGGTGTGGCCACCATGCCTGTCTGGTTTGGCTGTGTTTAAAGCAGCGTTTTCCTACTCCCTGGTCTGGTGCGAGCCCTTGTCAAAGATGGCTCCTGTCCTACCAGCCCTGACGCCCAGCACCCACGCCTGGAGAGAACTCTTTAGAACGGCATTCCTTTGGCAGAGGAGCACTCTCTCTCCTGTGCGTCTTCAGTAGCCAGAACGAGTACCCGGGCTTCACTGTCTTTGCATTAAGTGAACAAAAGCAGGTTTTTTTCCAGATAGAGAATGGCACTGTTGATTAAGTGCCTTACAAGAGACAAATGCTTCTCTCTGTAGCTCTCTATCCTCTCAGGTGATTATAATATCATCGGAGATGCTTCTCTGAGGACATTATTGTCTTGAAGAACACTTTTGCTGTTGAGTATGTCTGTATGTGCAGGGCTTATCGAAAGTTTCTATTTTTCTTTTCTTCTTTCCTTTCTTTTCTTTTCTTTTTTTCCTGTGTCTTTATGTAACCCAGGCTGGCCCTAAACTCCATCCTCCTGCCTTACTGATGGAATTATTTTCATATGTCACCATGCCCTGCCCATGAATTTGTTTTTATATTTTTCCTTGGAGTCTATGCAAATCTCTTCCCTCCTCTCTGTATGTGTCTGTCTATCTGTGTCTGTCTCTCTCTTTCTGTGCATGTGTGTAAAATGGTAATTCTTAAAGTGTTTTGGGTAATTTCTTTGTTTAAAAGCAGTCCCCCCCTTTTATCTTTTGAGTCAGGGTCTTTTGTTTTTGTTTTTTCCTGACAAGGTCTCTCTGTGTAGCTCAGGCTGTTCTGGAACTCACTCTGTAGACCATGCTGGCTTTAAACTCAGAGATCCAACTGTCTGTCTCCTGGACGGTGGAATTAAAGGCTCCTGCACTGCTACTGCCACCACCACCACTGGCTTGAGACAGGGTCTTAGGGTCTAGGCTGGCTTTGAACTCCTAACTCTCCTCCTCCGCCTCCCACGTGCTGTGGTTACAGGTGCATGTGAATGCTACCAATGCTTAGCTAAATCGAATGTATTTAATTTTCAGAATTATTCTATATGTAGCTGCTATTGTCCCCATCTTATGAAGAAGAAACCCGCCAAAGTCACGAACCGGTAAGCAGTAGTCAGGACATGACTCTGGTCACCTGGCCACGGAACTCAGTCTCAAAATTACCTCTTTCACTGTCCGGGGCCAGGGGAAGCCACATTGTGATGACACGATTATCTGGATCAGGTTGAGCAGTGTCAATAACTTTCAAATTAAATTGTTTCAAGTATTACTCAATTTCATGTACAGAAAGTACGATTAGAAGTTTCTGAAATTTTATTATTTACTTACTTACTTATTTAATTTGAGAGAGAATTTCACTGTATAGGCTAGGCTGGCTTCTAAAGCATAGATAGAGCTAGGCTGGCTTCTAAAGCATCAGATAGACCAGCGTTGAATGGGCGAGCCTCTGCACCCTAGTGTTTTCATCACCATGCCCAACTCGTGGACTGATCCCCTCCCTCCCTCCCTCCCTCCCTCCCTCCCTCCCTCCTTCTCTCCCTCCTTCCTTCCCTCCCCTTTCTCTCTTTTATATTTTAATTAATATTTTTATTATTTATAATTTCCTGCTACTAGAAGCAACATTTCCATGTATATATTCTTTTTTTAGTTAACAATGTTTTTTTATACTACACATCTGATTTATATATTTCACATATGCTTTTAAAGCTTCAATTAACAGATCAATACAAAATAAAAAAAATATATATTTATATACGTGCAGCGGTGGCTCTCAGGCACAGGATTTAGGAGGAGGATGGAGGGACTCTTTCCTTGGCATGTGTTCTTCCGACTTGATTGAATTTTACTGTGGCAAACAGTTGAGCATGTATGCCATTGCTCATGGGAAGGATACCATTTGAAGTAAGTTCATAGCCTGAAGTTTTTGAGGTCTTTAAGACTTTTTTTTTTTTTTTTTATTAACTTGAGTATTTCTTATGTACATTTCCTTGAGTGTTATTCCCTTTCCGGTTTCGGGCAAACATCCCTTCCTCCCCCCTTCCTTATGGGTGTTCCTCTCCCCCCTCCCCCATTGCCGCCCTCCCCGACAGTCTAGTTCACTGGGGTTCAGTCTTAGCAGGACCCAGGGCTTCCCTTCCACTGGTGCTCTTACTAGGATATTCATTGCTACCTATGAGGTCAGAGTCCAGGGTCAGTCCATGTATAGTCTTTAGGTAGTGGCTTAGTCCCTGGAAGCTCTGGTTGCTTGGCATTGTTGTACATATGGGGTCTCGAGCCCCTTCAAGCTCTTCCAGTTCTTTCTCTGATTCCTTCAACGGGGGTCCTGTTCTCAGTTCAGTGGTTTGCTGCTGGCATTCGCCTCTGTATTTGCTGTATTCTGGCTGTGTCTCTCAGGATCGATCTACATCCGGCTCCTGTCGGTCTGCACTTCTTTTGCTTCATCCATCTTGTCTAATTGGGTGGCTGTATATGTATGGGCCACATGTGGGCAGGCTCTGAATGGGTGTTCCTTCAGTCTCTGTTTTAATCTTTGCCTCTCTTTCCTGCCAAGGGTATTCTTGTTCCCCTTTTAAAGAAGGAGTGAAGCATTCACATTTTGATCATCCGTCTTGAGTTTCATTTGTTCTAGGCATCTAGGTAATTCAAGCATTTGGGCTAATAGCCACTTATCAGTGAATGCATACCATGTATGTCTTTCTGTGATTGGGTTAGCTCACTCAGGATGATATTTTCCAGTTCCAACCATTTGCCTACGAATTTCATAAAGTCGTTGTTTTTGATGGCTGAGTAATATTCCATTGTGTAGATGTACCACATTTTCTGTATCCATTCCTCTGTTGAAGGGCATCTGGGTTCTTTCCAGCTTCTGGCTATTATAAATAAAACATGATGAACATAGTGGAGCACGTGTCTTTTTTATATGTTGGGGCATCTTTTTGGGTATATGCCCAAGAGAGGTATAGCTGGATCCTCAGGCAGTTCAATGTCCAATTTTCTGAGGAACCTCCAGACTGATTTCCAGAATGGTTGTACCAGTCTGCAACCCCACCAACAATGGAGGAGTGTTCCTCTTTCTCCACATCCTCACCAGCATTTGCTGTCACCTGAGTTTTTGATCTTAGCCATTCTCACTGGTGTGAGGTGAAATCTCAGGGTTGTTTTGATTTGCATTTCCCTGATGACTAAAGATGTTGAACATTTCTTTAGCTGTTTCTCAGCCATTCGGCATTCCTCAGCTGTGAATTCTTTGTTTAGCTCTGAACCCCATTTTTTAATAGGGTTATTTGTCTCCTGGTCTAACTTCTTGAGTTCTTTGTATATTTTGGATATAAGGCCTCTATCTGTTGTAGGATTGGTAAAGATCTTTTCCCAATCTGTTGGTTGCCCGTTTGTCCTAACCACAGTGTCCTTTGCCTTACAAAAAGCTTTGTAGTTTTATGAGATCCCATTTGTCGATTCTTGATCTTAGAGCATAAGCCATTGGTGTTTTGTTCAGGAAATTTTTTCCAGTGCCCATGTGTTCCAGATGCTTCCCTAGTTTTTCTTCTATTAGTTTGAGTGTGTCTGGTTTGATGTGGAGGTCCTTGATCCACTTGGACTTAAGCTTTGTACAGGGTGATAAGCATGCATCGATCTGCATTCTTCTACATGTTGTGCTCCGGTTGACCCCGCACCATTTGCTGAAAATGCTATCTTTTTTCCAGTAGATGGCTTTGGCTCCTTTGTCAAAAATCAAGTGCCCATAGGTGTGTGGGTTCATTTCTGGGTCTTCAAAACTGTTCCATTGGTCTATCTGTCTGTCTCTGTACCAATACCATGCAGTCTTTATCACTATTGCTCTGTAATACTGCTTGAGTTCAGGGATAGCGATTCCCCCTGAAGTCCTTTTATTGTTCAGGATAGTTTTAGCTATCCTGGGTTTTTTGTTATTCCAGATGAATTTGCAAATTGTTCTGTCTAACTCTTTGAAGAATTGGATTGGTATTTTGATGGGGATTGCATTGAATCTGTAGATCGCTTTTGGTAAAATGGCCATCTTTGGCCATTTTTGGTAAAATCCTGCCAATCCATGAGCATGGGAGATCTTTCCATCTTCTGAGGTCTTCTTCAATTTCTTTCCTCAGAGTCTTGAAGTTCTTGTTGTACAGATCTTTTACTTGCTTGGTTAAAGTCGTACTGAGGTACTTTATATTATTTGGGTCTATTATGAAGGGTGTCGTTTCCCTAATTTCTTTCTCGGCTTGTTTCTCTTTTGTGTAGAGGAAGGCTACTGATTTATTTGAGTTAATTTTATACCCAGCCACTTTGCTGAAGTTGTTTATCAGCTTTAGTAGTTCTCTGGTGGAACTTTTGGGATCCTTAAATATACTATCATATCATCTGCAAATAGTGATATTTTGACTTCTTCCTTTCCAATCTGTATCCCCTTGACCTCCTTTTGTTTTCTGATTGCTCTGGCTAGAACTTCAAGAACTATATTGAATAAGTAGGGAGAGAGTGGGCAGCCTTGTCTAGTCCCTGATTTTAGTGGGATTGCTTCAAGTTTCTCTCCATTTAGTTTAATGTTAGCCACTGGTTTGCTGTATATGGCTTTTACTATGTTTAGGTATGGTCCTTGGATTCCTATTCTTTCCAGGACTTTTATCATGAAGGGGTGTTGAATTTTGTCAAATGCTTTCTCAGCATCTAATGAAATGATCATGTGGTTTTGTTCTTTCAGTTTGTTTATATAATGGATCACGTTGATGGTTTTCCGTGTATTAAACCATCCCTGCATGCCTGCCTGGATGAAGCCTACTTGATCATGGTGGATGATTGTTTTGATGTGCTCTTGGATTCGGTTTGCCAGAATTTTGTTGAGTATTTTTAGCGTCGATGTTCATAAGGGAAATTGGTCTGAAGTTCTCTTTCTTTGTTGGGTCTTTGTGTGGTTTAGGTATAAAGTAATTGTGGCTTCATAGAAGGAGTTCGGTAGTGCTCCATCTGTTTCAATTTTGTGGAATAGTTTGGATAATATTGGTGTAAGGTCTTCTATGACGGTCTGATAGAATTCTGCACTAAACCCGTCTTGACCTCTGCTCTTTTTGGTTGGGAGACCTTTAATGACTGCTTCTATTTCCTTAGGAGTTATGGGGTTGTTTAACTGGCTTATCTGTTCCTGATTTAACTTCAGTACCTGGTATCTGTCTAGAAATTGTCCATTTCCTGCAGATTTTCAAGTTTTGTTGAATATAGGCTTTTATAGTAAGATCTGATGATTTTTTGAATTTCCTCTGAATCTGTAGTTATGTCTCCCTTTTCATTTCTGATTTTGTTAATTTGGACACACTCTCTGTGTCCTCTCGTTAGTCTGGCTAAGGGTTTATCTATCTTGTTGATTTTCTCAAAGAACCAACTTTTGGTTCTGTTGATTATGGTCCTTTTTGTTTCTACTTGGTTGATTTCAGCTCTGAGTTTGATTATTTCCTGCCTTCTACTCCTCCTGGGTGTATTTGCTTCTTTTTGTTCTAGAGCTTTTAGGTGTGCTGTCAAGCTGCTGACATATGCTCTTTCCTGTTTCTTTCTGCAGGCACTCAGCGCTATGAGTTTTCCTCTTAGCACAGCTTTCATTGTGTCCCATAAGTTTGGGTATGTTGTACCTTCATTTTCATTAAATTCTAAAAGTTTTTAATTTCTTTCTTTATTTCTTCCTTGACCAGGTTATCATTGAGTAGAGCATTGTTCAATTTCCACGTATATGTGGGCATTCTTCCCTTTATTGTTATTGAAGACCAGCTTTAGGCCGTGGTGGTCCGATACGCACGCATGGGATTATTTCTATCTTTCTGTACCTGTTGAGGCCCGTTTTTGACCAATTATATGGTCAATTTTGGAGAAAGTACCATGAGGAGCTGAGAAGAAGGTATATCCTTTTGCATTAGGGTAGAACGTTCTATAAATATCCGTTAAGTCCATTTGGCTCATGACTTCTCTTAGTCTGTCTACGTCTCTGTTTAATTTCTGTTTCCATGATCTGTCCATTGATGAGAGTGGGGTGTTGAAGCCTCCTACTATTATTGTGTGAGGTGCCATGTGTGTTTTGAGCTTTAGTAAGGTTTCTTTTACGTATGTAGGTGCCCTTGTATTTGGGGCATAGATATTTAGGATTGAGAGTTCATCTTGGTGGATTTTTCCTTTGATAAATATAAAGTGTCCTTCCTTATCTTTTTTGATGACTTTTAGTTGAAAATTGATTTTATTTCATATTAGAATGGCTACTCCAGCTTGCTTCTTCCGACCATTTGCTTGGAAAGTTGTTTCCCAGCCTTTCACTCTTAGGTAGTGTCTGTCTTTGTCTCTGAGGTGTGTTTCCTGTAGGCAGCAGAATGCAGGGTCCTCGTTCGTTGCGTATCAGTTTGTTAATCTATGTCTTTTTTTGGGGAGTTGAGGGCCATTGATGTTGAGATATTAAGGAATATGATTATTGCTTCCTTTATATTCATATTTGGATGTGAGGTTATGTTTGTGTTGCTTTTCTTCTCTTTGTTTTGTTGCCAAGATGCGATTAGTTTCTTGCCTCTTCTAGGGTATAGCTTGCCTCCTTATGTTGGGCTTTACATTTATTATCCTTTGTAGTGCTGGATTTGTAGAAAGATATTGTGTAAATTTGGTTTTGTCATGGAATATCTTGGTTTCTCCATCTATATTAATTGAGAGTTTTGCAGGATACAGTAGCCTGGGCTGGCATTTGTGTTCTCTTAGGGTCTGTATGACATCTGTCCAGGATCTTCTAGCCTTCATAGTTTCTGGCGAAAAGTCTGGTGTGATTCTGATAGGTCTGCCTTTATATGTTACTTGACCTTTTTTCCCTTACTGCTTTTAATATTCTTTTTCTTTATTTTTGTGCGTTTGGTGTTTTGACTACTATGTGACGGGAGGTGTTTCTTTTCTGGTCCAATCTATTTGGAGTTCTGTAGGCTTCTTGTATGCCTATGGGTATCTCTTTTTTTAGGTTAGGGAAGTTTTCTTCTATGATTTTGTTGAAGATATGTACTGGTCCTTTGAGCTGGGAGTCTTCACTCTCTTCTATACCTATTATCCTTAGGTTTGATCTTCTCATTGAGTCCTGGATTTCCTGTATGTTTTGGACCAGTAGCTTTTTCCGCTTTTCATTATCTTTGACAGTTGAGTCAATGATTTCTATGGAATCTTCTGCTCCTGAGATTCTCTCTTCCATCTCTTGTATTCTGTTGGTAAAGCTTGTATCTACAGCTCCTTGTCTCTTCTTTTGGTTTTCTATATCCAGGGTTGTTTCCATGTGTTCTTTCTTGATTGCTTCTATTTCCATTTTTAATTCCTTCCACTGTTTGATTGTGTTTTCCTGGAATTCTTTCAGGGATTTTTGTGTCTCCCTCTCTATGGGCTTCTACTTGTTTATTTATGTTTTCCTGGAATTCTTTCAGGCATTTTTTGCGATTCCTCTCTGTAGGCTTCTACTTGTTCTCTAAGGAGTTCATCATGTCTTTCTTGAAGTTCTCCAGCATCATGGTCAAATATGATTTTGAATCTAGATCTTGCTTTTCTGGTGTGTTTGGATATTCCATGTTTGTTTTGATGGGAGAATTGGGCTCGATGGTGCCATGTAGTCTTGGTTTCTGTTGCTTGGGTTCCTCTGCACCTTGCCTCTCGCCATCAAATTATCTCTAGTGTTACTTTGTTCTGCTATTTCTGACAGTGGCTAAACTGTCCTATAGGCCTGTGTGTCAGGAGTGCTGTAGACCTGTTTTCCTCTCTTTCAGTCAGTTATGGGGACAGAGTGTTCTGCTTTGGTGATGTAGTTTTCCTTTCTACAGGTCTTCAGCTGTTCCTGTGGACTTGTGCCTTGAGTTCACCAGGCAGGTCACTTGCAGCAGAAAAGTTGGTCTTACCTGTGGTCCCGAGGCTCAAGTTCGCTCTCGGGGTGCTGCCCACGGGCTCTCCGCGGCGGCAGTGACCAGGAAGATCTGCGCCGCCCCTTCCGGGAGCCTCCGTGCACCAGGGTTCCAGATGGATTCTGGTGCTTTCCTCTGGAATCAGTAATGTGTGCAGAGAGCAGTCTCTTCTGGTTTCGCAGCCGTGTCTGCCTCTCTGAAGGTTTAGCTCTCCCTCCCACGGGATTTGGGTGCAGAGAACTGTTTATCTGGTCTGTTTCCTTCAGTTTCCGGCGGTGTCTCAGGCAGGGCTCCTCGAGGTCTTTAAGACTTAAACGCTTGCTTTCCTCCTATGAGCTCCAAGATCATCCCATGAAAATAATACGTCCTCAAACTGTCTGGAACCCTGCCCAAGAACTGCTGCCTAGGCTATTCAATGTCCTCAGGCCTCACAGGATGAGGTAATGGGATGGTGGGTTTCTTCTCAGGCTCCCCACTGCTGGCGGAGCAGTGCTGTAGGACCGTCCTGTAGACACTGTAACCCAACTGCTTGTACATGTTGACAGCAACTCGATTGAATACTCTTACGAAGAGATCAACAAAAATCCACCTTTTCTCTCTGAAATTCCCTCTGGTAACTCCACAAGTTTAGCAGCCAAGATGGCGGGATTCAGGGGCGACAGACAGAGCTGTCGCATGTCCGTGCCACTCTTCCCTATCTACTGAGCCTTCTGCTTTGCCCATGCATAACCCATTAGTTCTCCGCCAGGTGCCTCAGATCCATGAAATCCTCTGGCCAGTGCGCAAGGTGCTGTAAGCAGAAAGGAATCCCACACGTTTCTGTAAGTGGATCCCAGTTACTGTTGTTAAGTGGAACAGGTCCTCGCGGGTGAAGGCCTGGAGCGTGGTCACCGTGCCACCGCCAGCCTCCAACCCTATACAGTCTTTTTAAAAATAGTATTTTAGGTTACAATATAATTACGTCATTTCCCCCTATTCCTTTTGTCACTCCAACCCTTTGCAAGTGCTAACACCAACTCTCATTCAAATTCATCGCCTCTTTTTCTTTCATTATTGTTACACACACACACATATAAATACATACATATATAAATACACACATATGTATATACACAGATATACATATATTTTAAACTATATAAATATAACTTTCTCGGTCTGTATAATATTTCTCATATGTATACATTTTTGGGGCTAACCATTTGGTATTGGATAACTAATTGGTATGCTATTCCCATGGGAAGACTATTTTTCCAGACTAGCATTCTTTAGTTATTTCTCTCTTTCTTGTGCACGTGTGTTTTGCTGTGAAACACACACACACACACACACACACACACACACACACACACACACACACACACACACACACACACACACACACACACACACACACACACACACACACACACACACACACACACACACACACACACACACACACACACACACACACACACACACACACACACACACACACACACACAATGACCAAGGCAACTTATGAAAGAAAGCATTTACTTGGGGTTGGCTAACAGTTCAGAGGGTGAGTTCATGCCCATTGTTGCTGGGACCATGGCAGTCGTAGGCAGGGATGGCACTGGAGCAGTACTGAGATCTTACATCTTTTCCAAACGTTGGAGGTAGGGGTTGGGGTGGTGGTGGTGGTGGTGGCAGAGAGACTGGGAGTGGTGAGGGCTTTTGAAACCTCAAAGCCTACCCCTAAGACCCCATATGAACAACAATGCCAACCAACCAGAGCTTCCAGGGACTAAGCCACTACCCAAAGGCTATACATGGACTGACCCTGGGCTCCAACTGCATAGGTAGAAATGAATAGCCTAGTAAGAGCACCAGTGGAAGGGGAAGCCCTTGGTCCTGCCAAGACTGAACCCCCAGTGAACGTGATTGTTGTTGGGAGGGCGGTAATGGGGGGAGGATGGGGAGAGGAAGCCCATATAGAAGGGGAGGGGAAAGGGTTAGGGGGATGTTGGCCCGGAAACCGGGAAGGAGAATAACAATCGAAATGTAAATAAGAAATACTCAAGTTAATAAAGATTAAAAAAAAAAGCCTACCCCTAGTGACACCCCTCCTCCAACAAGGCCACACCTCCCAAGCCTTTTCAAAACATTTCCACCCAGTAGGGACCAAGCATTTAAATATATGAGTGTCTGGGGCCGTTCTAATTTAAGCTACCACCGTGTGTGTGTGTGTGTGTGTGTGTGTGTGTGTGTGTGTATGTATGTGTGTGTGTGTGTGTGTGTGTGTGTGTGTGTAAGCCAGAGGACAATCTCTGATATCATTCTTCTTCAGGAGTGTCTACCTCGCTTTCTTGAGACAGGGTCTCTCACTGGCCTGGTGAGTGCTGATTAGGCTGGAACCTCATGGATTTACATCCCAAAGCTGGATAACAAAGGTGCACAGACGCTTGGCTTTTTAACCACAACTCTGTAGGTTGAACCCAGAGCTTCACTTTACTGACAGAAATATCCTCAGGCATGCTAGAATTTCTTTTCTCCCTTTATCTTTATTGAAACAGGGGCTCTCTTTATAGTCCTGGCTTTCCCAGAACTTGCTCTGTAGACCAAGCTGGCCTCAAACTCACAGAGATGAACCTGCCTCTGCCTCCCAAGTGCTGGGGTGAAAGGTGTGCACCGCCATGCCCCGATAGAATTTCTTACAGTGAGATTGGTGGTGTGATTTCTCATCTCATCTTAGTTACTTTTTGTTGCTAGGGTAAAAGGCCTCAACGACAGTAACCTGGGGAGAATGGGCAGCTTGCGTTTGTTCATAGTTCAGAAGTATTGTCCACCACAGCGGGGAACTTATGGTGACAAGAGCTTGGGGCCTCTGGTCACTTTGATTGGTAGTCACAAAGCAGATAGTGATGTGACAAGAGCTAGTTCTCAGCCTACTCCCCTGGGGCCTTTCCCCCTGGGTACTGCTTGAGCCTGGGTAAAGATGATCCTATTAACCAGAACTCCCACCTCCCCCAAGCCCCAACTGAAATGCACTTTCCCTCTCTTTCAGGAACGGCAGAGTCTCATGTAGCCCAGGCTGGCATCAGGATGCTATGCAGACAAGGATGGCTCTGAACTGATTCTCCATTCCCACCTTTCAACTGCTGGGATTACAGGCAAGAGCGCAGCTGCAATTCATTAAGTTGGCATTTTCATACATTCATGTAATTGATTATTAGACTCTTTTCTAGTTGTTGTTGCTTTGTGTTTTGTTTTCATTTATTTATTTTTTTAAAGATTTGCATATTTATTATATATAAATACACTGTAGCTGTCCTCAGACACACCAGAAGAGGGCATCGGATCTCATTACAGGTGGTTGTGAGCCACCATGTGGTTGCTGGAATTTGAACTCAGGACCTCTGGAAGAGCAGCCAGTGCTCTTAACCACTGAGCCATCTCTCCAGCCCATGTTTTTGTTTATTTTTTAAGGTAGAGTCTTGCTATATATTCCAGACTGGCCTCAAATGCCCAAGCTTCCTACCTCAGTCTCCCATGCACTGAGATTTTAAGCACAGCATCAGAACTAGCTGCTTTTGGTCTTTTCCTGATATAGTGTTTCAGTGAATAACCCATGCAGGTAACAACACTGTGTAAATGTTGTTGTAAAATTATAAAAAATATAACAGTCTTTTTACCCGCTCTAGGTCCGGCACTGTAGTGCCCCAAGATATCTGCTAGGTATCTTAAGTCTCAGTCAGCAAAGCCTCTCACCTGCTCTGCTCCATCCCATTTCACACTGCTAAAGGCCTCTCTCTGAGCCTGGCAGCAATCTCTCTACCCATCTAGTTCCCAAGGCAGGATTCCATGCCAGAAACACACATCCCAACTCTGTGGTGGCCTAGAGTAGCTGCTGCATACTCTCTTAAATCTGCACATGAAAGAACACACAACACAACAACCTTTGATCCAATTGATAAGATATAATTGCCCGCCTAAACATGCCCTGTACACATCAATCCCTTAAGAACATTCATAAGAGCCTGTAAACACACAGAGTGGAATCTTAACGTCAGCTTCCATGTTCTCTCTCCTCAGTGGATTTTCTGCCTTCCTCTGTCTCTTCCTCCTTTCCATTCCAGTCTCCTCCCCTTCCCTCAAACTTTTCTCCCACCTATCCTTCCTTCTCTTCCAATGATAGGTCTCGTTCTATCTTGTACCTGCCTCACCTGTGACATCATCCCACATGTAAACTAGATGTAGATTTACTGAGCACCCTTTCCTCCATTCATTGCTAGGGAGTGAGCCCTTGGGAAATGCTGTCCACTGAGCTGTGCCCAGCCCCAGGACATAGACTAGTTATTTGGTTGGATATTACTAATCGCCCTCCACAGGGGTTGTATTCATTGATACTTACGCCATACAATACATGACTGTGGTGGTTTGAATAGGGATGGCCCACATAGACTCATGTTTGAATGCTTGGGATCATGGGGAGTGGCACTATTAGGAAGTGTGGCCTTGTTGGAGGAAGTGTGCCACTGTGGTGGTGGGCTTTGAGGTCTCCTATGCTCAAGCTCCACATAGTGTGGAACATGGTCTCTTTCTGTTGCCTTCAGAGCAAGAAGTAGAACTCTCAACTCCTGCAGCACCATGTCTGCCTGGAAGCTGCCATGTTCCCACCTTGATGATAATGGACTTAGCCTCTGAAACTGTAAGCCAGCCCCAGGTAGATGTTGTCCGTTTAAGAGTTGTCTTGGTCATGGTGTCTGTTCACACGAGACTGTCTGTTTTCTCACAGCTTTGCAACAGTGTGCATTCCAAACATCTGGGGTTTTGGTGTGTTAGTAGCTGAGAAAGGGTATTTCAGCACAGCTTTAATTTCCACTTCTCTTACTATAAGTGAGGTTAAATGTCTCTTCCTGTGTCTATGAAGCATTCTTATTTCCTTTACTGAGGGCGATTCCTATCTTAAGTTCATGTCATTGTTGCGTTTCTTCCTATTCCTATTCCTTATCCTTCCAGGCTCTCCTGGATAAGGAGTGTGTTTCTTTGTAGCCCAGGCCGGCCTTAAACATGTACTCCTCCTAACTCCACCTCCCCTGTGCTGGAGAACAGGGATCCTGCTCCTTCTCCCCCACTTCTTCTTTTTCTTGTCCTCCTGCCCTCACTTCCTTCTCTCCTGTTCCACCTTCTGTCTTCTCGGTACAGAATCTCACCTCAAACCCAATACCCCCCTTCCCCAGCCTCCCAGGTCCTGGAATGTGTATTACCACATCTGTGCAGTAACTGCCTCTTGGTAACTCATATAGCATTTTATTTTATTTATATAGAATTATAAAAATGTTTTTTATGTAGTTGAATTCATCAGTATTTTCTCTAAGGACTATGGCTTTCAAGTCAGAGGGAGCAGAGTTCCTCAAGAGTCTCATGCAGAGGGCTCCTGGGAGAGTCTCTCTCATGAATGCAGGCCAGCCTCACCTTCACTAAGCGAGAGAGAATGGCCTTGAATCCCTGCTTCTTCCACCTGTGTCTCCTGAGTGCTGGGACTACAGGTATGTGTCACGTCCAGCCACAGTCAACGCTTCTTCCTTCCTTTCCTTCCTTTCCTGCTTCCCTTCCACCTTCTTGGCACACTAATGATGGTGTGACAAATGGATACTACCTTAAAATAGTCTTTTAAAAAAAATGCCCATGTATTTAAATTAAAAATTCATCTACTTAAGTAAGGAGCCTGTTCAAGATTGAAGTTTCCATTTCTCAAAACTTAAATCTTTGGAAAATTTAGAATGTGTGGAAAAGATAGAATTTTTCTGATAAATATGTTGTCTTGGCTAGTTTTATGTCAACTTGACACAAGCTAGAGTCATCTGAGAGAAGGGAGTCTCAATTGAGACAATGCCTCCATAAGATCTGGCTGTAGGGCATTTTAAAATTAGTGTTTAATAGGGAAGGCCCAGCCCACTGTGGGTGATGCCTCCCTGGGTTGGTGGTTCTGGCCTCTATAAAAAAGCAGGCTGAGCAAACCATGAGGAACAAGTTAGTAAGCTGCACTCTTCCATGGCCTCTGCATCAGCTCCTGCCTCAGGTTCCTGCCCTGTTTGAGTGTCTGTCCTGGCTTCCTTCAGTGATGGACAACATGGAAGTGTAAACCAAACAAACCCTTTCCTCCCCAACTTGCTTTGGGGCACGGTGCTTCATCACGGCAACAGCTACTCTAACTAAGACATTTGTCCTGGAGACATGAAGATAAAAATGGGGCCAGCACTGGAGGGGACACCGAGGGAAGGCTGCAAAGACTCCATGGAAGCCTGTACAGGGGTGATGATTGCTGGACCGGGCCTCTCAGCTTGCCTTACAAGTGTGAAAGACAACAATCTTCATTCAGAAGAGGTAGGTGATGTGCTTACAACAAAACAACAAACAGAACCAGTGTAAGCCAGCTTGCTTTCTTATAGAACCCAGGACCACCAGCCCAGGACTGGCACCACCACAAGGGGTCCTCCCCACTTGATCACTAATTAAGAAAATGCCGTACAGCTGGATCTCATGGAGACATTTCCTCAAGGAGGCTCCTTTCTCTGTGATAACTCCAGCTTGTGTTAAGTTGACACACAAAACCAGCCAGTACACACACACACACACACACACACACACACACACACACACACACACACGCATCCAAGATCCTTCAGTTGGATCTTATGGGGGCATTTTCTGGCAGGTTTGGGGAGACCTGCTTTCTGGTGTGTAGATGGAATCTTCTCTTTCCTTGTTCTCAAAGGTTGTAAAGGACAATCCTGCTCTCTCATCCTTACCAGATCACCAATCCTATTCTTGAGGGTTCTGCCCTCATGACCCAATCACTTCCCAAAGGCCTCACCTCCTAATACCATTACTTGGAGGTTGAAATCTCAACATGGAGACTGGAGAGATGGCCCAGAGGTTAAGAGCACTGAATGCTCTCTAGAGGATCCAGGTTCAATTCCAGCACCCACAGGACAGACAGCTCACCATGGTCTGTAATTCCACTTCCAGGGGATCTGATGCTCTTTCATGGCTTTCACAGACACCAAGCAATTAATGCAGTGCACAGACAACCACGTAGACAAGACACTCGGATAGATAGAAGATAGATAGATAGATAGATAGATAGATAGATAGATTGATAGAAGATAGATAGATAGATAGAAGATAGATAGATAGATATAGATAGATAGATAGATAGATGATAGATAGAAGATAGATGGATGGATGGATGATAGATAGATGGATAGATAGATGGATAGATGGATGGATAGATAGATGGATGGATAGATAGATAGATAGATAGATGTATGGATAGATAGATGTATGGATGGATAGATAGATAGATAGATAGATAGATAGATAGATTGATAGATGGATGTATGTATGGATAGATAGATAGATGGATGGATGGATGGATGGATAGATAGATAGATAGATAGATAGATAGATAGATAGATAGAACAAAAGGAATCTCAACGTGGGGATTTTGAGCATTCAGACCATGGCCTTGTATTAATTACAGTTAAATGGCGGAGACTCACCAAAGTTGCCAAAACTCAAATGCCAATGTTTGAGAAACTCAAACTTAGTTCCAGCCACAAGGAGAGGAGACAGCTGGAGGAGAGAATTGAACTTGATGGTTCAGTTCTTGGCAGACACCCATATCCTTGAATCTCCTCCTGTTTTATTGTTACTTTCCCCTCCCTTAATCAGCTGTCCATTGATGTGATAAAGTTCCTGAGGGTATCACTTAAAGAAGAGAAGATTTGTTTGGGCTCCTGGCTTCTGGGGTCGAGGGTGATGGTTAGAATGTGCATTTGAGTCAGGGTCTGACAGAAGGCATCATAGAAAGGAGCATGGGTCAGGCACGGTGTGGCAGCCTGGGAATGGCCAGCATTCAATGTACTCTTCAGCAGTTTGTCCCCAGCAACCAGAGTCCTACAAATCTCTACCTCTTACAGTTCCAATGGGCTGCCAACCAAGCCGTTAGCCTGTGGCTTTTAGGAGATATTTAGATCCAAACCATCACACCTTTTATTTCCTATCTATCTTCAAAGGAACTCTCCAGGATTTTCCCAGGGTGACCCAGAGAGGTTGGCAAACAGTCTGAGTATCTTGTAAAAAAAAAAGAATCTCTGGGCTACACAGCAGGTCCAAGTCCACCTTGGGCTAACTATGGAATGAGACCCTGTCTCAAAAGAACTAAAGCGGGTTGGGGAGATGGCTCAGCAGTTAAGAGCACCGGCTGGTCTTCCAGAGGTCCTGAGTTCAAATCTCAGCAACCACATGGTGGCTCACAACCATCTGTAATGAGATCTGACGCCCTCTTCTGGTGTGTCTGAAGACACCAACAGTGTACTTCTATATAATAAGTAAATAAATATATATAAAAAAAGTAGGCACTAACCAATTAAAAACAACTCAGCACCCCCGTGGAAGGCCCATATGGCTGTGTGTGCTTGTACTGGGTGGGGGCGGGGTAGAAACAGGCCTTCCAGCCTGGTTGAAATGGTGTGCTTCAGTTTCTGTGCTGGAGGCCTAGCTCAGTGGTAGGGTGTTTGTTTAGTATAGCTGAGGTAAGTTCTAGGTTTTATCTCTAAGTGTTTAGAAGACCCAATCCTATCAAACCTCTGAGCAAAACGACTTCATAAAAACAAAAAGATCCAGTTTTCACAAAGACAAGAGTCTAACAGGAGGGCAGCTGGGCTAACACAGAAGGCTCTCCTGCCCTGTGAAGTCAACGCCACAGCCTTCTATGAATCCAGCATCGCACTACACAGAGGGATGGAAACTATGATGTAATGACTGTGAAGAGATGTGATGTGGGCCAGAGACAGCTTTCAAATATCGCGTCAGCTAAAGAAACCGCAGGAATCTTAGAGAACTGATGGGGACCGTCAGACGCCTGTCTTTATTGGTATGTCAGCCTCACATTGTGAGGGCAACTTACTGACCTGAAAAAACACATTTCAAACCAGTGTGCGCTCCGGCTAATTGACTAATCAGACCAAGAAAGACCCAGTTGACTTTTAGATGAATTCAGATCAGAGTCGATGCTGATAGGGCACAGAGAGACAGATTTAATTTATTTACTCTTTGTTTTCTAGTTTTGTAATTTTAATTAAAGTGAGTAAAAAATCTTATCTAAGCATTTTTTTTCTCTCCCTAGTATGAAAGGTGTTGACACATCATCGAGTTGGGAAGATAAAGACAGGAAAGGGATTGGAATTTGGTGTGAATTAACATATCACAGGACTCTCTTGCTCTTAAGAGGTGAGGAAACAAACAGATGTGCTAATTCCACTCCCACTGCAAAGGGGTGCTGTCAAGGCATGTGGGCTGGTATGGCCAAATGCTGTTGATTCCAAAAATGTAATTTCATTTGATGGATTTCATTGTAATTAACACAGGGAGTTGCATCAACTCAGAACTCTTAGCATGGTGTCTTGGGAGAAGTTATGAAATTCATGTACTTGCAAGATAGGATTCATATCCTGCCGAGGGCTTATAATGCTAATAGGTCCTGGGGAATCTTCTGGGAGTTTGTCTTCAGACTTCCAGCTAGAATTTCTGCATTGCCCACGCAAGCGCGGCTACCTGGAGCATGTTGTGTGGTGTTTGCCGGAACGTGGGAGCCACTCAGCTCAGGAACCCTGCACTCTTAGCCATTGAGAAGCCCTGACCTCATCACCAGAGGAACTCACAGTTGCTTTCGTGAGCACACCTGGTTGTGTAAACCTGATCGTGATCACCTTGGACATTTAGCAATTTTCTAAAGCATGTTTCTCATGAGCACACTGACATACGTAGAGCGCTTGCATGTATTTTGAAAGTTTAAGCAAAGTCTTTTGAAATTCATTTGGAGGTCAGGTAAATGGGATAAGCAACAGGAAAATGTATTTAAGTTAAAAAAAAAAAAAGAGGACAAAAGTCTCCAATAGATGACAAGGAGATACCCTTCCATTTGGCATCTCAGAAGCAGACCAGAGCTGCTAAGCCTCTAGGGTGGGACCTACCTACAGGTTGAGCTCAGCTCACAACCTGAATACTGTAAAAGCGATGTGTATGCCCTTTCAAATCTCTCCTTGGGAAACTAATTAGCAGAATAATAAAAAGGCAAGACCAACTCTTGTCTTGCTTGTTGGGGATATAAAAAAAACAGTAGTTCTAATTAGCAATAATTAAAATTTAATTAAGAAGCTCTTCACAATCCACCTCCTCCTCCCCTGGCTGGCGCTGGCCGGCTCTCGGTGGAGGAGCTGTTTTTATTCCCGTGGTGCTGAATCACGGCTTAATCAGAGGCCGCGGATCACAGCTTAGCCAACCCGGGCTAATCGCCACTCCCTCCTAAGAGGGGCAGACATGTAGTCCATATTTTTAGAACACAGGCTATTATTTCCCTTAATTTTATGCTCATGGTTGTGATTCTTTACCCCTCTTTATCAGCTGATTACAGATTCCATTGCCCCAGTCCGTCCCAGTACTGTCCCCCCCGCTCCCCCGTTAACGTTATATCACTTCCATTCATTTCTACCCGTGCTGGGACAAAGAGACAAGGGGCACCTACCAAAAATACAAGTATTTGGACCCTACTTTCAATTTGTGTGCTTTGGAGCAACAGAAACCTAGCTTAGGACTAAAGACAAAGTCACTGGCAAAACCCTGAGTTTAAAAAATGTTAAGGCTATTAAAAAAATAAAACAGTATATTGCAGTTGAGAGTCAGAGAAAGGCAATTCGGTATTTAATGTTTCTTATAAGCTCAGATGGAATCTAAGTGTAAATTTTAACTAGAATATTTCAGTTTGCAAAAAAGGACTGGTCATTTATGTGGCTCTAACAGTATATCCTGTGTCCTATGGATTTTATTCCAATAGAAAAATAAATTTCAGGTCTGACTCTGTCCTAGTTTTGGGCATGAAGATTAATCTCTTAGTTTACAGAGAGGAAAAACCAGGAAAGCCCAAACTCCAATATTCGATAGTTCATTATGAGCAAAGAAAAAGGAAATAATCAAAAACAGAGGGAAATTAGTTTTTTAAAAGCCACTAGACTAAGAAGCATAACCCCGGCTCTTTAATTATTAAGGGAAGGTTCTGAATCCGCTCCATTATCTTAATTATGTTTCTGGAGCAAACATTATCTCAATGTGATAAAAGATGACATGACACTGAAGGTAAGGCCGGCAGATGTTACGTGGGTAACAAGCCAGGAGGCCCACATTCTGGTAATTTCTTGCCCACTAGACATGTTCTCATTAATCTGTGATTAATAGGATTTGAGTGTAGTAAATGATGATGATCTATTGTCTGTCTTTGTGGAGCACCATGGAGGAGTAATTTGTCAGCTCTGCTTTTGTGTGACTATTTAATAGCAAAGAGGGAGAGAGAAAAGACGCTAATCTTCTAATTGGCATCTAAAGAGAAGAACTAGAATACTGTCTGTTTAGAAATAGCCTGGTGTAATTCCTATGCCCGAAGAAGCAAATGTGAGCTATATGTATCCTTTATGCCACCGTGCCTTGAAGAGCAAAAAAGATGGGGCTGGTAAGAAAGAAAACAGCAATAAAACAATCCTTCGAGATCACACGGTAACAGCCATTAACCTACTTATGAGGCTTTGTCCGCGGTAATGACTTGCTAAGGAAGGGGCTGAAGAAAGAAACTATTTTTGGTTAAAAAAAACTTATCCAGATGGACCCTTCCCCCACCAACACGCACACAAGCACACACACACACACACACACACACACACACACTCACACACACACAGATCATATACACCACACATACTACACACACAGCACACACACATCATACACACCACACACACACCACATACCACACATATATACACACTACACACACTACACAACACATCACCCACACCACACACACACACACACACACACATACATACACACACACACACACACACACACACACACACACACACACACACACACACAGATCATATACACACACACACACACACACACATCATACACACCACACACACACACATACCACACATATATACACACCACACACACCATACCCACATCACCCACACACACACCCACACACACACACAGCACACACACATACACACACCCACACACATACACTAGGGACACACAGCAGCAAACACACACACACAGCACACACACATACATACACACCACACACACACACCACACACCCACACACACACCACACACCACAGACACACACCACACACACACACACACACACACACACACACACACACACACACACACCCACACACACATACACCATGAGCACACACACACACATCACACACACCACACCACACACCACAAACATATATACACACATACACACACACCACACACACACTATACACCGCACACACCACACACACACACACACACACACACACACACACACACACCACAAGCCACCACCACCATCATTACTCCCAGCAACACAGAAATGCTGCGATGATAAAAGTGTTAATCAATGGACACAGCAGGTCTTTCGAGCTGGCAGAAGGATGTGGTTCTGGGCTTACACTCAGCCGGTCGCTATAACTTTAAAATCTTCCTGTGTGAACTCGGTTGATGTTTTCTCCGTTACTGTTCTGTTTGCTGGAAAGGAATAGTACAGGGCCTCACTGAGAAGCCAGGACTAGTTCGCTTCCACAGAGCAGCTAGAGAACAGCTGGTCAGCCCTCGGGAGAGAGCACCTGGCAGAAGAGGGGCTCTAACGTGGGCCAGGAGCGAGGGTGTCCGGGAACAGCCCTGGGTCCTAGCCCAGCACCCTGTGAATCAGGCATGGGGGCTGGGTGGTAGAGACAGGGAGATCAGTTCAGTCATTCTCAGCTATAGCAGTGAGTTGGAGGCTAGCCTGAGTTGCATGAGACATCAATCAATCAATCAATCAATCAATCAACTAACCACCTGGATTTCCATATGTAAAAATGTGGCAAGGTTCTGCTTCTGCCGTCCGGTATTCCCGCACCATTGTGCATTAGCGGAAACGGAAGTAACAAAGCTTATCCGGGTGGTGGATTCTCGAATCTCAGCTGGTTTGAGGAAAGTCTTCTCTGAGACAGTTTTCAGTGGGGGGGGGGAAAAAAAGCTCTCTTGATTGGGGGGTAGCAAGGGCTATGTAAACCTCAGACAGTGGGCAGGTGTTTCCAAAGCGAGAGAGGATGTTAAGCCTGTAATTTGGCCACCAGGCCATGTGACTACCTCGAGGTAATCTATTCATTTCATTCTTCTTTATGGCTAAATAAAACTTCCCGGACCTGGGTGGTAGAGAAAGAAGATCAGAGTTTTACCCTACATCCAGTGTAAATACCTATGTGGCATTTACACCACGTTGTCTTTATCTGCTCATCTGCTGATGGACATGTAGGCTGACCCCGTAACTTGTCTGTTGTGAACAGTGACATAATAGACATGGGGATGTATGCAGCTGTCTCTCTGCTGACCCTGACTGCTTTGAGTTAAATATCCAGAAAGGTAATGCAGAACCACATGGTAGTTCCATTTTTAGTTTGTTTTTTTTTTTAAATTGTGCATCCCACCAGCAGAGTCCAAGGGTTGGCCTTACGCCTCTGTAGCAGATAAACAGCCTCTCTCTTCCTTTACACACGTTCTCTCTCTTTCTCTCTGTTTTAATTTGACTTTTAAGTTTTTATTTTATGTAGGCAGTTGTTTTGCTTGGATATATATCTGGATACCACTTGTGTGCCTGATGCCTTTGGAGGCTGGAAGGCCGCATTGGATCCCTTGGAACTGGAGTTAGAGATAGCCGTGAGCTCCCATGTGGTTGCTGGGAACCTAACCAGGGTCCTCTTCAAGAGCAGCCAGTGCTCGTAACAGCGGAGCCATCTTTAGCCTGGTGTCTGTGGTTACACCAGCTCAGGCTGGTCTCATCTTCTCAAACGTTGTGATTACAGCTGTGAGCTACCATGTCTGATTAGGGAAACTTGTTTCCTGTGGTGCTTGGCTCCAAATCAGGGCCCCATGCCTGGCAGGCAAACACTGTGTAGTCTGCAGGCTCCTCTCCCCATGCTCTTGCCAGAATATTCTCAACTTGGATAAGTTAAAATCCTTCGTGTGAGTGGAAACATAAAGCAAACTTAAGAAGGTGATTTAGGTGCTCTCATTACAGCATCCATAAAACAATGATAAGCCCTGATGTTGATAGCTGTGGGTAAGACTGTAAGTTGGAGGTGGGAACCACACAGCGGCCAATCCCAGTTAGTAGCCGTCTTGGAGAGAGAGATTTCCACAGCATTTCTAGTACTTTTGAACACAACAGCAATAGCATCAGACTTCTTAGGGGGCTGTCTGTGGTGGGAGGGCCTTTAGAGCTCAACCTGAGGCTAATTCGGTGACAAGACTCTGCCAGGGAAACAGGCAAACAAGTGGAAAATGAGGGAGAAGCAGAAAATGTGGGACACAACTGAAGGAAGATTGGATAATGCTTAGTGATTCGAGTTTCCTATATTCTCTATTTTTCTAGACTATTCTAAGTCTAGTTGATAATTTGTTTTTAAAATGTGCTCTCAACATGTAGACCAGGCTGGTCTCGGATTCAAAGAGATCAGCTTGCCTCTGCCTCCTGAGTGCCCGGATTAAAGGTGTGTGTTCTGACACTCAGAGTGAAGTAGTTTGTAATTTTAAAAGGCAAAAATAAATGTGCATGGTTAAAAAAGTAACAGTTTCCAGGTATTTATATTGTGGCAAGGTCCAGGTAGCTGTTCTAGATTGAGGGTATAATGTGGCCACAGAGCACCCTGTGTAGATACAGGTAGGCATGGGCTGACACACATATTCTTTTAGCTGTGTTACCCAGAGTCTTTTAATATTAAGTGGGCTGAAAACCGTAACTGATTTGTAAAATAATAATTATTATTATTTTGTTTTATATTTATTTATGTATATGTTTGTGTGCCTGAGCATAATCATGTGACCACATGTGCAGGAGGCTGTTGAGATCAGAAGAGGCTTTGGATGCCTGGAACTGGAGTTACAGATACCTGTGAACCATCATGTGGTTCCTGAGAAGTGGACCCAGGCCTTCTGCAAGACCAGCCAATGCTCTTAATCACTGAACCATCTCTCCAGCAATATATATATATATATATATATATATATATATATAATTTATAAGCCAAAACCACCATATATATTTGATTTTAAGTGTGTGTGTGTGTGTGTGTGTGTGTGTGTGTGTGTGTGTGTGTGTGTATGTGTGTATGTGTGCAGCATGCATGTGAAGGTCAGGGGACAACTTACAGGAATCTATTCCTTCCTTCCCCCCTGAGAGCCCCAGGGTCGCCTTTGCTCCCTGAGCCATCTCGGGGCTCCCCCTTCCTTCTTTTTAGTTGACTGAACCTCCCCTGGGTTGTAGAGGTGAAGGTGGCAGTTTTTTGTTGATTTAATTTAATTTAATTTTTTCAAAAAGACAGAGTAGGTTGTAAGAACAGCCCTAAAATCATTAGATTTCAAATCTGTTTTAATTTATTGGTTTTGTAATTTAAGAACTTTTCCTGTGTAGCCCTGGCTGCCTTGGAATTCACTCTGTAGACCAGGCTGGCCTTAAACTCACAGAGATCTACCTACATCTGACTCTTGAGTACCAGAAATAAGGTATGTGTCATTCACCCCCCCCTCCCCTCCCCCCTCTTGAGATGGCATCTTTTTCAGTAGTACAGGCTAGTCTTGAACTCAGAATCTTCCTGCCACTGCCTCCCGAAATTGGAATATTAATAGTTTTTAAAATAAAATTTGATTTTATGTATATGTTATGAGTTCAGAAGAGCCCATTAGGTGCCCTGCAACTGGACTGACGGTGGTTGTGAGGTACCAAGTGGCTGCTGGGAACTAAACCCTCTTCAGGAGCAGCAAGTGCTCTTAACTGCTGAAGCCATCTCTCCAGGCCCAGAGAAAATGGAAAGTCCTTTGCCAGTGTATTGCAAATTTTATTTTTTAGATCAAGTCTCGTACTCAGGGCGGCCTCAAATCTGTTCTGTGGCTTAAGATGACCTTAAACTCATATCCGTCCTGCTTCCGTCTCCTGCTTGCTGAGATCACAGGCATGCACTACCATGCCTGGTCTACTCATGCCGGGAACGAACTCACAGCTCCCTGCACACTAGGTAAACCCCACACCCCCACACTAAGTGTTTTGTGAGTTCACTGAAAACACCTGTTTATATGAAACCAAAATACATAAGCAAGATTTTCTGAGATTCATCCCCAAGTTACTATAACACTTACATAGTCATTCTGAGATGTCGTATGGAAAAAAACACGGAGCAGGTCATACATAGATTTGAAGAAGGCATGAACTCCTTCCTTAAGGAGCGTGTGAGGAGCGAGTTAGAGAGAGGCCCATCAGTCTTTTAGACAGTAACATCTGCCAGTTCTGTTACTTAGAAAGGAGCTTCCTGCATGATATGTAAAACATTTTGCCTTGTATATTAAATTTCTGAACAGAAGTCTACACTGGGGATGGGGGTTGGGGGATGAGTTATGGGGGTGGGGGATGGGGGATGGGGTGGGGGATGAGGTGGGGAATGGAGGTGAGGGGCAGTTATTTTCCCACCAGGCAATGAGTCAGATTTCTTCAGTTTCACATGCTGAGCTGCAAATATCCCCCTTACCTACTCATCACTTAAGTTATTCTGATAAAAATAATAGAGGAAAGTTATTCATCTCACTGAGTGGTAACAGCTGGGATGGCAGTTGGTCCTTGGTAGCCCGTGAGCCTGGCCCTTAGGGATGCTGATTCTTGGTTCAGACAGAGATGCGTTTGAGAGGACAGAATTAGGCAAGGGCATGTCACATCGCTCTCACGTTAGGACTCCACAGCTCGGAGAGCAGGATAGAGTATTTCCGTAGACTTCTCAGGCTCTCTGCGTTCACGTGCTCTAACACGAAAAGGAATCCTTCCTTTATTCGTCTTGTAATTTGCTGTTCTGAAGAGCCAATCCAAGGCCTCAGGCACAAGAGAGAAGTGCTCTAACCACTGAGGCACACTCCTAGCCCCACTTCTCACACTTTCGTTGGTGTTGTGATAGAATCGAGGTTCGAGTCCAGACAGACCACACCAGGCCAATACATTCCCACGTGGAAGAGGTTTATTGAGGATGATGGAGACAGAAGGGGGAGAGAGAGAAAGAGGAAAAAGAGAAAAGAGGGCAGGAAGGGTCTGCCTTTTATTTAAAATGTGGTAAAGGTGGGAGCTGAACCAAATATATGCTGGTAATATAGCCATTGCCATGGCAACAGATGTGCGGCGGGGGTGGGGGTGGGGTATCTCTGTTGCCTGTGAATGATGTCACCACTGGGTTCAGAGGGGAAAGCCGGTTCCTGATACCAACAGTTGGTATGGGTTATAACGTGATTTGGGGGAGGGAGGCTTAGTTGGAAGAATAGACTACTCACTGCCTATTTCCTTCCTATTTTCTGGCATTTGTCCTCATCATTCTATAGGAAACTAGTCTCAAATAAATTGGTATTTTCCCCTTCTTTTTACTTTGAAATTTTATAAATCTCAGGAAGTTGTGAAAAGCATTAGAGAAAGGACCAGTGTACCCCATGTATAATGAAATGAAGTCTTAGATAAAGAGGTAAGGTCCTTTTCCTCCCCAGAACTCCTGCCCACTAGCGCAGCAGATTTGGGGGGTCCTGGAGGGACTGAACGGGGAAATTGGGATTCCCCTCGTAGGGTTCTCATCAGTAAAAGAATCTCAGAATAGACCCAGAGGGAAAACTGAGCACAATTTCATTATAGCTGAAGGCAAACTCGAGGCTGGAAAACTGTAAATCTTGGCAGCTGCCTGGAGGAGGAGGGCGGCTCAGAGAGAGAAAATGTCATGCCCTTTGAGTAAGCCTATGGTGGGGTGGGGGAGGTCTAAAGAGCTAGAGGAAGCATGATGAGGGAAGAGATGGGAGGAATGGCAAAGCTACACTTCCCTGAGGAGTTCAGGGTGGGGGTCTGGGATGGAAATGTACACTATTGTGCACACCTTTAATCCCAGCATTTGGGAGGCTGAGGCAGGTGGAGTGCCAGGCTAGCCTGGTCTGCAAAGAAGTTCTAGGACAGCCAGGGCTACACAAAAATGCCCATCATACCACTCCCCCCATCCCCAAGAAAGAAAGTGAAATGTACATTATTTTATTAAAAGGCTAATTATTCCTTTAGACATAAGGCAAACCTAAATTCCCGAGGAATTAGCCCAGGTGATTGGCCAGCTTGTCTGGACTAACTCTTCCCCCTACACTTTTATTTTTATTTATATGTATCATGTGCACCTAGTTGTCTGTATGTGTATCACATACATGGACATAGGTGTGGAGGCCAGATGAGGGTGTGGGATGCCCTGGAACTGGAGTGACCGGTAGTTGTGACAGCAGATGTGGGTGTGGAACGGACCTGACTGAACCATCTCTTGAGCCCCTATATAAACTCTTTTATGAAAAGATTTATTTTTAAGTGTGTGTGTGTGTGTGTGTGTGTGTGTGTGTGTGTGTGTGTGTGTGTAGGTCAGAGATGTTGGATTCCCTGGGGCTGGAGTGACAAATGGTTATAGCCACCTGATGTGGGTGCTAGGAATTGAACTCAGGATCTGGAGGAACAGTAGTTGCTCCAGCCCCCTACATTAACTCTTTTCAATTTATTTTTATTTTTTATTTTTCCACGTGGAGAGGTTTAATGAGAGAAGAGGAGAGGAGAGGAGGCCGGGCATGGGCAAGTGGAGTGGGGGAAGAGGGCAAGAACAGAGAAGAACAAAGAGTAACAAAGAGTAAGAACTATTTTTATTTTTAAAAAGTGTTTACATCCTAAATGCTGTCCCTCCCTGTCCCTCCTCCCAGGGTTTCTCTCCACATCCTCCCTGACCTTTTGCTTCTGAGAGGGTGACCCCTTCCATTCTCCCCCATGCATCAAGCTGCAGGATTATGTGTTTATGTGTATCCTCTACCACTGAGGCCAGACAAGGCAGCCCTCTGCTGCGTGTGTGTGTGTGTGTGTGTGTGTGTGTGTGTGTGTGTGTGTGAGCTTGTCTCAGGGGTCCAGCTTAGTTGACACTGTTGTTCTTCCTGTGGGGTTGCCATCCCCTCAGGGCCTTCAGTCCTTCCTCTACCTCTTCCACAGGGGTCCAATGTTTGATTGTATGTATCTGTATGTGTCTCCAGTGTTTGATTGTATGTATCTGTATGTGTCTCCAGTGTTTGATTGTATGTCTCTGTATGTGTCTCCAGTGTTTGATTGTATGTCTCTGTATGTGTCTCCAGTGTTTGATTGTATGTCTCTGTATGTGTCTCCAGTGTTTGATTGTATGTCTCTGTATGTGTCTCCAGTGTTTGATTGTATGTCTCTGTATCCGTCTCGGTCAGCTGCTTGGTAGAGCCTCTTAGAGGACAGCTATGCTAGGCTCCTGTATGCAAGCACAACATAGCATCATTACTAGTGTCAGGGATCGGTGCCTGCTCCTGGGATGGGTCTCACGTTGGGTCGGTCACTGTCGGCCATTCCTTCAGTCTCTGCTCCATCTTTGTCCTGGCATTTCTTTTAGACAGGACCAGTTTTGGGTCAAAAGTTTTATAGATGAGTTGATGTCCCCATCCCTCCACTGGGGGTTCCTCTCTGGCTACTGGAGGTGGTCTCTTCAGGTTCCATATCCCCACTGATGGGCATTTCTGCTAAGGTCAGTGCAATGACTCCTGGGAGTTATTAGAGATTCCCCGAACCCCTACCTCCACCCCCAGCAGCTGAATATTTCCATTCATTCTCCTGGCCCTCTGAGAGTCTCTTCTCTCTCTCTCTCTCTCTTCATAGGAATCGAAGAGGGTGAAGATTCCCAGTTCAAAGGGCCAGAAAACATCTTCAACAAAATCATAGAAGAAAACTTCCCTAACCTGAAGAAAGAGATGCCCATAAACATATGAGAAGCCTACAGAACACCAAATAGATTGGACCAGAAAGGAAAGTCCTCCTGCCACAGAAAAATCAAAACACTAAGTGTACAGAATAAAGAAAGAATATTGAAAGCTGCAAAGGAAAAAGGCCAAGTAACATACAAAGGCAGACCTATCAGAATTACACCTGAGTGCTCGGAAGAGACTCTAAGAGCCAGAAGATCCTGGACAGATGTCTTACAGAACCTAAGAGACCACAGATGCCTCCCCTGTGATTTCTCCAAACCATTTCCTCACCTGGGTTCCGTGGTTTCTTCTGTGTTATTCTTCACAACTAACCAGCAAACATAAGCAGGAACTTCTTGGATTCTGTAAGATGTTCTAGCAAATTGGCTGAGTCTAAAGAAGGAATTGTGGGAACCCCAGTTTGTGACCAGTTAGCAGTAAGTAGAGGAAAGCAACTGGTGGCTGTGATTTGCCCATGAAGTGATGGTCAGGGCATTAGACAAGTGTCAGGATTGAATTGGATGACACCCGCTGATGTCTAATGTTCCAGCATTACTTGATTAATGCGTAGGAAAACCCCACACAGGAAGAAGCGGGCATCCATGCAATGAGATTGTGCATAGGGTTTGAAAGAGTCTGCAAAGAGCAGTGCTCCAGGAGCTGGGGTTTCTAGTATGTTGCATTGTGTTTTTCTGTATTGCCAGAATAGAAGACATATATGTCATTTTTATAATCAGAGGGAAAATGTGTTTCCACTGAAAAGTTAAGCCTGGCCACCACTTAGTAAAATAAAATAAAATAAAACAAAATAAAAATCCTAAGGCTGGCTGAGGCTGTAGCTCAGTGTTAGAGCAAGTTTCTGTGTTCAGCACTGAATAAAAAGAAGAGACATCAAGCTTGTTCATGGCCTCATTGATGCGGGTGCTAGACAACAATCGTTGCCATCTTTTGGTCACATTAGTAGAACACAAGCTCGATCTGTGAATGCCCTCTTCCTCCTACATTACTGTAACTTAACATACAAATGATAAGAGGATATTAAGGATGTGTCACCCTGTGGTGACCTCGGTCAGGAAATGACACATAAGGTCTGGCAACTTAGCCCAATGGTAGAGTGCTTGGCTCCTGTATGAGGGTGTGAGTTCCACCCCTAGCATTACAAAACACAACAGCAACAACAAACAAGCCAGAGAATGCAAGTTATTCTCATCCCCAACCTCACTTGTAAACAGAATTCTCCTGGAGTTGTGGAGATCAGGGAAGTTCTTTCCTGGAAGAACTGAAGGGCTCAGCAGCCCAGTGAGGAGTATCAACACGACATGGCCATCTGGACTCAAACTAAGAACTGAATGAATCCCTCGTCTTTTTTTTTCCCCTGTTTGGTTTATCTCAGGATAGTAGAGTTGGGATCAACACTGAGATTTGCTTTTTAATGATATAACTTTGTATTCTCATTTGGGAGAGCCACAGATCCAAAGTTGCAAACTGACCTGAGTGTAAATGGCCGTAGCTGTCTCTCTTCTCTCATGTGCGTGGTACAGTAACTGTGGGCTGCCGATGCCCAACATCAAAGTAGCCTATTTGCATGGAGTAGCAATTATCTTCATGGGAGATAGGTTGAGTTTCCCAATTAGACATGGAGATAAAGTCAGGCTGGGAGGAATAGTGACCTAGTTACTTTTCTGTTGCTGTGATAGAATACAATAACCAAAAGCAACTTTTAGAAGAGAGAGGGATAAGAGCCATGACATCAGAGAGGTGTGGCATCAGGGGGTGTGGCATCAGAGAGGTGTGTCAGGGGGTGTGGCATCAGAGAGGCGTGGCATCAAGCACCACAGACAAGGGAGCATACTGTTCTATTGTGAAGAGACACCATGACTAAGGGAACTTATAAAAGAAAGAATTTTTATTTGAAGGTTTTATGGTTTCAGAGGGTTAGTCCATAACCATCTTGGCAGGGAGTGTGGTGACAGACAGGCAGGAAGGCATTTTACTGGGACAAAAACCAAGAGAGAGAGAGAGAGAGAGAGAGAGAGAGAGAAAGAGAGAGAGAGAGAGAGCGAGCAAATAAAACTGGTTCTAGTGTGAGGTTTTGAAACCCCAAAGTCCACTCCCGGTGACACACCTCCTTCAGCAAGATCACACCTCCTAATCCTTCTTAAACAGGTCCACCAACTGGGAGCTAAACATTCAAATACTGGCCCTATGGTGGACATTTCTCATTCAAACCTCCAAAATTGTAATCTTGTTTCAATTTGATAAACCAAGTGGGGCATGCATGCCTCTAATCCAAGCACTACTAGGCTGAGGCAGGAGGCTTACATGTTCCAGACCATCCTGGCTACATAGTGAAACTTTATCTCAAAAAAACCTCGAATGAAAGTAAGCAGTGGTTCATGGCTATAATCCCAGCATTTAGGAGTCTGAAGCAAGAGGATTTCTAGGGATCTTCCTGAGCTACTTAAAGAGTTTGAGAAGAGCCAAGGCTACATTGTGACACTCTGTCTCCAAAAACCCAAATAAGCCAAAACCAATCCTCCCCCAATAAAGAACCAACTCCCAAACAAACAATCTAAAACAAACAAAACCCTCAAACATTAAGAACAAAAAATTACCATCCAGTCACACACACAAGCTTCCCAAATATTTGATGAAACTCTTGTGGCCATGGAAGAATATTTTCAATGGTGTTCCTTTCATCTGCATACAAACAAGGCCAGGTCAACCCAGTCCTTGTCTGGAGTTAATTCCATATTCCAGGTTAAGGACTGCAAATGCAGTGAACTAAGACTTCTGCATCCAGGCTGACTTTCTGTTGTAGGGGTGAGGGGTAGAATCACCTTTAAAATCCTGTCAAGAAGAGAACTTGGGAAGGAAGTGAAGTTGGGAGCATAACCCTTAAAATTTAGAATCAGAATCAAACTTGAAACTCCGGTCCCCTTTCTACTGAAGAATGCGGGGGAATATTTTGATCGTCTGAACCAAATATAACGCAGAAGC